>NC_092087.1:19879424-20136924 GCF_045679555.1 Salvelinus alpinus | reverse complement strand
GATGGTAGGCCTGCTACAAGGAGGCATGAGGCATGAGGACTGCAGATGTAGCCAGGGCAATAAATTGCAATGTCCGTACTGTGAGATGCCTAAGACAGCGCTACAGGGCGACATGGTGGACAGCTGATCGTCCTCGCAGTGGCAGACCACGTGTAACAACACTTGCACAGGATTGGTACATCCGAACATCACACATGCGGGACAGTTACAGGATGGCAACAACAACTTCCCGAGTTACACCAGGAACGCACAATCCCTCCATCAGTGCTCAGACTGTCCGCAATAGGCTGAGAGAGGCTGGACTGAGGGCTTGTAGGCCTGTTGTAAGGCAGGTCCTCACCAGACATCACCGGCAACAATGTTGCCTATGGGCACAAACCCACCGTCGCTGGACCCATCAGGACTGGCAAATAGTGCACTTCACTGACGAGTCGCGGTTTTGTCTCACCAGGGATGATGGTCGGATTTGCGTTTATCGTCGAAGGAATGAGCGTTACACCGAGGCCTGTACTCTGGAGAGGGATCAGTTTAGAGGTGGAGGGTCCGTCATGGTCTGGGGCAGTGTGTCCCAGCATCATCAGAGTTGTTTTTTGTCATTGCAGGCAATGCATTGCAATCTCTATAGGGAAGACTTCCTCCTCCATCATGTGGTACCTTTCCTGCAGGCTCATCCTGACATGACCCTCCAGCATGACAATGCCACCAGCAATACTGATCGTTCTGTGTGTGATTTCCTACAAGACAGGAATGCCAGTGGTCTGCCATGGCCAGCGAAGAGCCCGGATCTCAATCCCATTGAGCACGTCTGGGACCTGTAGGATCGGCGGGACAGGGCTAGGGCCATTACCCCCAGAAATGTCTGGGAACTTGCAGGTACCTTGGTGGAAGAGCGGGGTAACATCTCACAGCAAGAAATTGCAAATCTGGTGTAGTCCATGAGGAGGAGATGTACTGCAGTACTTAACCTCACTGGGATATTCGGGACGCTAGCGTCCCACCTCAACAACAGCCAGTGAAATAGCAGGGCGCCAAATTCAAAACAACAGAAATACCATAATTAAAATTCCTCAAACATGCAAGTATTTTACACCATTTTAAAGATACACTTGTTGTAAATCCAGTCACAGTGTCCGATTTCAAAAAGACGAAAGCACACCAAACGATTATGTTAGGTTAGCACCTAGTCACAGAAAAACACAGCCATTTTTCCAGCCAAAGAGAGGAGTCACAAAAAGCAGAAATAGAGATAAAATTAATCACTAACCTTTGATGATCTTCATCAGATGACACTCATAGGACTTCATGTCATGTATGTTTTGTTCGATAAAGTTAATATTTATATCCCAAAATCTTAGTTTACATTGGCGCGTTATGTTCAGTAATCTTTTGCCTCCAAAACATCCGGTGATTTTGCAGAGAGCCACATAAATTTACAGAAAAACTCATAATAAACATTGCTAAAAGATACAATTGTAATGCATGGAATTATAGATAACCTTCTCCTTCATGCAACCGCTGTGTCAGATTTCAAAAAAACTTTTCGCAAAAAGCACACTGAGTACGGCGCTCAGACACAAAAACAAGCCATACAGATACCCGCCATGTTGTGGAGTCAACAGAAGTCAGAAATAGCATTATAAATATTCACTTACCTTTGATGATCTTCATCAGAATGCACTCCCAGGAATCAAAGTTCCACAATAAATGTTTGTTTTGTTCGATAATGGCCATAATTTATGTCCAAATTGTCAGGACCCGGTGCGAGAAACAGTCACTAATAATCGTCAGAACCCAGAAGATGAGGCAGACACAGCAGTACTAGAGATGGTGGTTTAATTAAAGAACAAAATCTTCAGGCAAAGAATCTAAATCCACAATGTCCAAACATAAAGCCAAGAAGCACAAAATGGATATCCTCCAAAATACAAAGAAACTCCACAAAGTGGAAAAAAACAGCAGGGAAAAACAAACCTCAAAAGACTACTCAAAAATACACAAGAACTAAACCAGAGAACCTCTGGAAAATCCAACAAGAGAATCATATGTTCACAACAAGGCTAGGCTGGGGCTGGGTGCTAACTTACAAACACTGAGCAAGGAACTGAGGAACACACAGGGTTTAAATACTAACAAGGGAACGACAAACAGCTGCAAACAATAATAGAGCAAGGAAAAAACAAAAGGAACAAAAAAGGTGCAATGGGGACATCTAGTGACCAAAAACCTGAACAGTCCTGGCCAAAACCTGACAGAATCCCCCTCCTAGGAACGGCTCCTGACGTTCCTACCAGCCTTCTCAGGGTGGAGGGTCCTGAACTGACGAATGAGGTCAGGGTCCAGTATGTCCTTGGCAGGAAACCAGGAGCGCTCCTTGGGACCGTAGCCTTCCCAGTCCACCAGATACTGCCAGGACCGCTGCACCCGGCGGGAGTCCAGTATCCGGTGGACGGTATAAGCCGACTGGCCACCGATGACACGGGGCGGAGGGGGAGGTCTGCCTGCCGGGATAAGGGGAGAAAAAACAACAGGTTTTAATAAAGAAATGTGAAATGTTGGATTGATCTTAAGGGATCTGGGTAAGTGCAGGCGAAAAGTAACGGGATTGACTCTCCTGGCAATCTTAAAGGGACCGATGAATCTCTGGGACAGCTTGCGAGACTCCACCCGTAGTGGTAAGTTCTTTGTTGAGAGCCATACTCTCTGGCCGGGGTACAGGGTAGGACCGGGACGGCGACGTCTGTTGGCTTGTCGTTGGTACTGCTGAGAGGAACGCAGAAGATTAAGACGTGCCTTCTTCCACGTAAGCCGACAGCGTCTGATGAACCTCGAGGCTGAAGGCACTCTGACTTCTGCCTCCTGGTCCGGGAACAATAGAGGAGCATAGCCAAACTGACACTCATGCGGGGATATACCAGTGGAGGAGGAGCACAAGGTGTTGTGCGCGTACTCGGCCCAAACAATGAAGGATGACCATGTGGACGGGTTGTTGGAAACCATACATCTGAGGGTGGTTTCCAGCTCCTGATTCATCCTCTCAGTTTGGCCATTGGACTCCGGATGGTACCCTGAAGATAAACTGGCCGTAGCCCCTATGAGTTGTCAGAAGGCCTTCCAAAACCTTGAGGCGAACTGGGGACCTCTGTCGGAAACCATATCTTGCGGAATGCCAAAGACTCGGAACACATGGTTAATCACCAACTCAGCCGTTTCCTTGGCAGAAGGTAATTTGGTCAAGGGAACAAACCTGGCCGCCTTAGAAAACCTGTCGATGATGACTAGGATCGTAGTATTACCATGGGACGGAGGAAGGACAGTAATAAAGTCCAACGAGATATGGGACCAGGGTCGGTGGGGAATAGATAAAGGGTGAAGGAGTCCTTGAGGGCGGAGGTGAGAAGATTTGCCCTGGCAGCACACGGAACAGGCCTTGACGAAAGTGGCAACGTCGTCCTTTATGGTGGGCCACCAGAACTTACGCTGGATGAACTCCAAGGTGCGACCTACGCCCGGGTGACAGGTGAGGCGAGAGGAGTGCCCCCACAGAAGGACTTGGGACCTTGCTGCCTTGGGAACAAACAACCGATTGGCAGGACCTCCTCCAGGGCCCGGTTCGATGGCTTGAGCTTGTTTCACGGTATCCTCCACTTGCCACGAGATCGGAGCCACGATCTTAGCGGCCGGAAGGACAGTCATGTCAGTATCTTCTCGAATGGCAGGAGAGTAGATTCGTGACAAGGCGTCCGGTTTGAGATTCTTCGACCCGGGTCTATAGGTGAGGATAAACTGAAATCGGCTGAAGAAAAGAGACCATCGAGCTTGTCTAGAGTTCAACCGCTTCGCCTGATGGATATACTCCAGATTTTTGTGGTCCGTAAGCACTTGAAACGGTTGAGAAGCCCCCTCGAGCCAGTGTCTCCATTCCTTCAATGCCATCTTAACCTCTAGGAGTTCACGATCCCCCACATCGTAATTCCTCTCGGCCGGAGTAAGCCGGTGAGAGAAGAAGGCGCAAGGATGAAGCTTCTTGTCTTCACCCCTCTGTGACAGGACAGCTCCAACCCCAACCTCTGATGCGTCTACCTCCACCACAAAAGGTTCATCCGCCGTTGGTAGTGTCAGGATGGGAGCAGAGAGGATGCGCTGCTTGAGTCCTTGGAAGGCCGTCTCAGCTTCTCTTCCCCACAGAAACCTTGTGTTGCCACCCTTGGTTACAGCTGAGAGAGGGGCTGCCACCGAGCTGAAATTCTTGATGAACTTGCGGTAAAAGTTGGTGAAGCCCAGGAAACGCTGAACTTCCTTAACGGACTTGGGGGTGGGCCAATCCGCTACCGCCCCTACCTTCTTGGGGTCCATCTGGACTCGACCGGGTTCCACTATAAATCCCAGGAATTGTACTCGAGAGGAATGGAATTCACACTTTTCCGGCTTAACGTACAAATGGCTGTCTAGGAGGCGTTTGAGCACTTGTCTGACATGCTTAGTGTGTTCTTGAAGGGAGCTCGAAAAGATGAGGATGTCATCCAAGTAAACAAACACGAAGATGTTAAGCATATCCCTAAGCACATCGTTTATGAGCGCTTGGAACACAGCCGGGGCGTTGGTCAGGCCGAAGGGCATCACCGAGTATTCGTAGTGACCAGTAGGCGTGTTGAAAGCGGTCTTCCACTCGTCCACGGGTTTGATCCGCACAAGATGGTATGCGTTCCGCAGGTCAAGCTTAGTGAAGACAACTGCTTCCTGGAGCAGCTCAAAGGCTGTGGCCATAAGGGGTAGCGGGTAGCGGTTACGGACGGTTATGGCATTAAGTCCCCGGTAGTCGATGCAAGGTCGTAATCCACCGTCTTTCTTGGCCACAAAGAAAAACCCTGCTCCCGCCGGCGAGGTAGATGGACGCATGAGGCCTGCTGCCAGAGCGTCCTTGATGTAGGTATCCATAGCAGCTCGTTCGGGAGGAGAAAGGGAAAAGATCCGACCCCTGGGAGGGCAGGTCCCCGGAAACAGGTCGATGGTGCAATCGTAAGGTCTATGGGGTGGTAGTTTGGTAGCCCTCTGTTTGCTAAACACCAGTTTGAGGTCATGGTAACACTCGGGAACTCGGGACAGGTCGATGGATTCTAGAGACTCGGAAGGGGAACTCGGGGAACTCGGGAAGATACAAGTGGCTTGGCACGTAGGACCCCACTGCTTGATAGTGCCCACAGACCAGTCGATATGAGGGTTATGGCTGTGAAGCCAGGGATAACCAAGGACGAGAGGGAACTCGGAACAGGAGATCAGATGGAAGTTCATCACTTCCTGGTGTTGGGAAACTGAAAGTCGCAAGGGGGTAGTGGCACGAGTGACAAGTCCAGATCCCAAAGGGCTTCTATCCAACGTAGTAACCCTTATGGGGTCACTTAGAGGTTCAGAAGGAACGCCATTCTCCTTCGCCCAGACCCCATCCATGAAGTTACCTGCGGCTCCAGAGTCTACCAAGGCTTGAAGAGAAAACTCGTGGTCGTCCCAGGAAAGGGTAACTGGAATGAGTAGGCGGGAGTTGGATGGATGGGAGGAGGTTATGTTTCCCGTTACAGTCCTCCCAGGCCTGCACGGGAGAGTGCGTTTCCCTGGAGCCCGGGACACGTGGAGCGGAAATGGCCCGGTTTGCCGCAATATAGACAGCATCGCTCCCTCATCCGGCGGTCTCTCTCAGCCTGGGAGATGCGTCCAACCTGCATGGGTTCTGGTGGAGCCAGCGAGGATAAAGGTGGAGACTCGGAGCTGGGACCGATAGGAGCTAGGGTGAGCGGTCTACGGTTGAGTTCTCTCTCTCTCAGACGCTGGTCTATGCGTGAAGCCAACTTGATAAGGGACTCGAGGTTGTCCGGTGGTTCCCGAGTAGCCAGTTCATCTTGGATGGTGTCAGAAAGACCCTTTAAAAAACACACTGTGAGCGCCTCGTCGTTCCAGCCACTTGCTGCTGCCACAGTGCGGAACTGGATGGCATAGTCCGTCACGCTGCGCCGACCTTGGCGGAGAGTCAGGAGCTGTTTGGCTGAGTCAGGGCCGTTGGTAGGACCTTGAAACACTCGCTTGAATTCTTCAGCAAAGGTAGAGTAGCTGGCACAGCAGTAGCCCAGGCTAGGGCTTTTTCCGACAGCAGGGTGATGATATATGCTATCTTGGACCGGTCGGTAGGAAACGACGATGGTTGTAGCTCAAAGGAGAGAGAACATTGGGTGAAAAACCCCTTACAAACACTCGGATCACCTGAGAACCGTTGGGGAGGCGGCAGACGAGGTTCAGCCAGGGAGTTAACTGCCAGGGGCACTTGAATCTGATGAACTGGAGCAGAAGCGGTTGCCGGGGAAAGTCGATCAGAAATCTGCTTTATGAAAGTCAGCATCTCTGACAGAAGTTGAGAATGTCTAGCCATTAAGGCCTCTTGCTGAACCAGAGCAGCTTCGTGGCGTTGGACAGTCCCCTCGTGGTGGGACAGGATGGAACAAAAATCCTGGGTACTGGCTGCCTCTGGGTTCATTATAATGGCTCAGTGTTTCTGTCAGGAACCGGTGCGAGAAACAGTCACTAATAATCGTCAGAACCCAGAAGATGAGGCAGACACAGCAGTACTAGAGATGGTGGTTTAATTAAAGAACAAAATCTTCAGGCAAAGAATCTAAATCCACAATGTCCAAACATAAAGCCAAGAAGCACAAAATGGATATCCTCCAAAATACAAAGAAACTCCACAAAGTGGAAAAAAACAGCAGGGAAAAACAAACCTCAAAAGACTACTCAAAAATACACAAGAACTAAACCAGAGAACCTCTGGAAAATCCAACAAGAGAATCATATGTTCACAACAAGGCTAGGCTGGGGCTGGGTGCTAACTTACAAACACTGAGCAAGGAACTGAGGAACACACAGGGTTTAAATACTAACAAGGGAACGACAAACAGCTGCAAACAATAATAGAGCAAGGAAAAAACAAAAGGAACAAAAAAGTGCAATGGGGACATCTAGTGACCAAAAACCTGAACAGTCCTGGCCAAAACCTGACACAAATACCTCCTTTTTGTTTGCGCGTTTAGTTCACAAATCGAATCTCAGGAGGCGCGGGCAAGTCCAGGCGAAAGTTCAAACGAAAAGTCATATTACAGTTCGTAGAAACATGTCAAACTAAGTATAGAATCAATCTTTAGGATGTTTTTGTAATAAATCTTCAATCATTTTTCAACCGGAAAATTCCTTTGTCTGTAGAAATGGAATGGAACGCAGCTAACTCTCACGGGAGCGCGCGAGACTGAGCTCATGGCACTCTGCCAGACCCCTGACTCAATCAGCTCTCATTCCCCCCTCTTCACAGTAGAAGCATCAAACAAGATTCTAAAGACTGTTGACATTTAGTGGAAGCCTTAGGAAGTGCAATATGACCCCATAGACACTGTATATTCGATAGGCAATGACTTGAAAAACTACAAACCTCAGATTTCCCACTTCCTGTTTGGATTTTTTTCTCAGGTTTTTGCCTGCCATATGAGTTCTGTTATACTCACAGACATTATTCAAACAGTTTTAGAAACTTCAGAGTGTTTTCTATCCAAATCGACTAATTATATGCATATTCTAGCTTTCAGGACTGAGTAGCAGGCAGGTTACTCTGGGCACCTTTTTATCCAAGCTACTCAATACTGCCCCCCAGTCCCAAAGAAGTTAATGCAGCTGGTGGCCACACCAGATACTGACTTTTACTTTTGAATTGACCCCCCATTGTTCAGGGACACATTATTCCATTTCTGTTAGTCACATGTCTGTGGAACTTGTTCAGTTTATGTCTCAGTTGTTGAATCTTGTTATGTTCATACAAATATTTACACATGTTATGTTTGCTGAAAATAAACGCAGTTGACAGTGAGTGGACATTTATTTTTTCAAGAAATCAAGAAATCTTTTCAATTGCGTGTTGTTACTCGAATGTGTTGAGTTCATTTCTGTTAACTCTCTCAGAGTAAAAAAAGATGTGGAAGGGGCCTCACTATCATGTTTCCCAGCATGCATTGTTGCAGGTAGATTTTTTTGAATAGTTTATGTTTCCTCATACACATTGATGAATTTACCTTATACTATACAAAGATAAATACAGTGCATTCGGAAAGTATTCAGACCCCATCCCTTTTTTGCACATTTAGTTTTTTTACATCCTTATTCTAAAATTGATTAAATAACTAAAAACGTATCAATCTACACACAATACCACATAATGACGGAGTGAAAATAGGTTTGTAGAAATGTTTGCAAATTTCTTAAATATAAAAAATATAAATACCATATTTACATGTATTCAGACCCTTTTCTATGAGACTCAAAATTGAGCTCAGGTGCATCCTGTTTCCATTGATCATCCTTGAGATGTTTCTACAACTTGATTGGAGTCCACCTGTGGTAAATTCAAATGATTGGACATGATTTGGACAGGCGCACACCTGTCTATGTATGGTCCCACAGTTGACAGTGCAGCGGTGCAGCGGTCTAAGGCACTGCATCTCAGTGCAAGAGGGTTTGGCCGGGGTAGGTTGTCATTGTAAATAAGAATTAGTTCTTAACTGACTTGCCTAGTTAAATAAAGGTTAAATTACATTACATTTTTTATTAAATGTCAGAGCAGAAACCAAGACATGAGGTGGAAGGAATTGTCCGTAGAGCTGTCGAGGCACAGATCTGGGGGAGGGTACGAAATCATTTAAGGTCCCCAAGAACACAGTGGCCTCCATAATTCTTAAATGGAAGAAGTTTGGAACCACCAAGACTTCCTAGAGCTGGCCGCTCGGCCAAACTGAGCAATCAGGGGAGAAGAGCCTTGGTCAGGGGGGTGACCAAGAACCCGATGTTCAATCTGACAGAGCTCCAGAGTTCCTCTGTGGAGATGGGAGAACTTTCCAGGAGGACAACCATCTCTGCAGCACTCCACCAATCAGGCCTTTATGGTAGAGTGGCCAGACGGAAGCCACTCCTCGTAAAAGGCACATGACAGCCCGCTTGTAGTTTGCCAAATGGCATTTAAAGGACTCTCAGACCATGAGAAACAAGATTCTCTGGTCTGATGAAACCAAGACTGAACTCTTTGGCCTGAATGCCAAGCGTCACGTCTAGAGGAAACCTGGCACCATCCCTATGGAGAAGCATGGTGGTGGGAGTGCTGTGGGGATGTTTTTCAGCGGAAGGGACTGGGAGACTAGTCAGGAGACAAAGTACAGAGAGACCCTTAATGAAAACCTGCTCCAGAGCACTCAGGACCACAGACTGGGATAAAGGTTCACCTCCCAACAGGACAACGACCCTAAGCACACAGCCAAGACAACACAAGGGACAAGTCTCTGAATGTCCTTGAGTGGCCCAGCCAGAGCCCGGACCTGAACCCGATCGAACATCTCTGGAGAGACCTGAAATTAGCTGGTAGCGAAGCTCCCCGTCCAACCTGACTTGAGAGGATCTGCAGAGAAGAATGGAATAAACTCTCCAAATACAGGTGTGCCAAGCTCGTAGCGTTATACCCAAGAATACTTTCAGTTTTTTTTTGTATACATTTACAAAGATTTCTAAAAACCTGTTTTTGCATTGCCATTATGGGGTAGTGTTTGTAAATTGATGAGTGGGCAAAAAAACAATTGAATCCATTTTAGAATAAGGCTTTTAGAATCCATTTTAGCATAACGTAACAAAATATGGAAAAACTAAAGGGGTCTGAATACTTTCTGAATGCACTGTAACTTACATTTTTCTAAACTAATTCAATCTGTAAACTAATCCAATCTGTAATTTATTGCACCCAGTAATGAGATGGTTGTTCCAGTTGAGATGGTTTTGGTAGCCTTGCTTATTACGTCTTTTAACATGGCAGTCATTCTGAGTGCAGGTTGTGGGTGATAGAATATTCCGATATTTAGATATTCTCCCTCTACCTGGATTCTGATAGGAATTATTAATCACTTCACAACCCAGCGTATTGTGTATTGTGCAGGTCTGATGTGGTCCATGAGCCAGGATTTTCAGACTACAGTGTCAAGAAAAGCTAGGCAATAACTAAAGGCCTTGTGAAATGTATAATATCTAGTCATAAAGGGTTTACTTTATGAAGGGTCACTTTGTGAAGGTTTCAGGAATATAAATTATTGAATGCAACAACCATTTCTATGTCACGGGTGGGTGGGTATCCCATTGGTGGGTATCTCTCACATGTACTCGAAAGGCATGCTGGGAAATACGCAAATATGGCTTTACACCCTACAGTGTTAAAACAATACCCCAGTGTTTAAAACCTAAATGCCTTGTGTTGAATAAATGTTTTCATGCATTTAAAACATGTTACAGTGAATGAACGTGTTCTGGTGTTTAAATGTAAACACTGTGACACATTTCGATTGGAATTCTAAATGCCTTCAGGCGTTTAAAAAGTGTTCCAGAAAAGTGTTAAATTATGTGTTCAGATCCTAAACACTTGGTTTTACAGGGTAGAACAGCAGCACCACAGGTAAAAATATGAATCTCCCACCTGTTCAGAAGGTTACAGCAAATAATAAATATATGCAGGATGCATAATTGAGGCTAGAGACAACTCCTCAAGTGATTAATCCATAGTCCCCTGCTTCTCTCCAGATGGCATTTCACTAGGGGACATCCATTAAACTCTATGGACCTTGCTCTTATTGCAGATAGACTAGTGCCGCAGCACAGTGTGTGCCTGCAGAGATTCTTCCTCCCCTATGCCCCTATGCCGTGATTACTGGCCACTCCACTCTACCAGGTTTATGTGTGTGCATATATAAAGGAGGAATTGACATTTACTTCAAACTGAGATGGATTAGACTCTATGGTGACAGCAGACAGCTGCTGCTGTAGATAGACAATTACATTCATAACAATTAGACAGGCATTATAGACACTCATCATTTAATGTTTGTATGTAAAAAATATCTCTCTTTTATTGTTTGCACAAGGAACACTGGTGTGTGACATCACTTCCACGTGAAGTAATTTCCTTCTTGTTGCTCATACCTTCAACCTTCAAACCTGAATGAAGCAAAGGGATGCCATAACCAGGTTGGAAATTAAGGTAAACAATTCACAGAATAGTTCATTTCTGTCTATATGAACAATCAGTTCCCCACATAGCTGAATTCCATGCACGCTGACAGTTGTTGTGAGTGCCAGGTCCAGATTTGAAATCTGATCATTAGCATTCTGGCATGTTCTTATGAAATTGCTTTTCCATCCAGTATGAATTACTGTCATTTTATCATGTATATGCTATGTATGCTCTATATAAGTGTAACAGTATTGCTTCCGTCCCTCTCCTCACTCCTAGCTGGGCTCGAACCAGGGACCCTCTGCACACATAAACAACTATCTCCCACGAAGCATCGTTACCTATCGCTCCACAAAAGCCACGGTCCTTGCAGAGCAAGGGGAACAACTACTTCAAGGTCTCAGAACGAGTGACGTCACCAATTGAATCGTTATTAGCACACACCCCACTAACTAGCTAGGCATTTCACACCGGATACAGTCACCCCCCTTTTGACCTCTTCCTTTTTCGCAGCAACCATGGATCCGGGTCAACAGCATCAATGTAACAGTTTTGCTTCCGTCCCTCACCTCGCCCCTACCTGGGCTCAAACCAGGGATCCTCTGCACACATCAACAATTATCTCCCACGAAGCATCGTTACCTATCGCTCCACAAAAGCCACAGCCTTTGCAGAGCAAGGGAACAACTACTTCAAGGTCTCAGAGCGAGTGACGTCACCGAATGAAACGCTATTGGTGCTAACTAGCTAGCCATTTCACACGGGTTACAGAAGCTGTATAGCGTAGGACAGACTAGGCAAGATAACCCTCTAAATCCCCACTGACATGGAATCTAGCTGCACAGTCTGTCTATCATTTGTCTCAGTGACAAAGTGAGATTTCAGTTTGAAGGCAAACCATCTGGACATTCAGACAACCAGTCCAAACAGTCATGTCCTCTCTCTTGGAATCCATGGTACTGCTGAGTGCCATCCACTATATCAATATGCAAATATGTGACATTGAGAAAAACTATTTTACTCTGGGTTACTGTTAGGATTTTGATATAGCTTTCACTCAATTTTCTCAATGAAACAGTGAGCCAGGCGTTCAATACCATGCTCTTTTGATATCATTATGGAGAAGTCAACTATTCAAGTGTTGAAGAGGCTCAGACGTTTAAAAGGGCAATCTAACAGTCTTATTTGTTGTTGTTTTTGTGTGGCTTGGGGGAAAATACAGGTCTGACTGAGTATACTACAACATCATGGGAGAGCACATCTGTTCTGGGTTACAGTTCTGTCAAACAGACAGACCATATGGGCTGTTCACATTCAGCACCAGCACTAACTCAGCACGACAAATCTGACAGGAACCACACCTCCAGAGATGCTGTGAGCAACATTTTAATTAATACTGTACGTCATTAAAATCATCACGTCTGCTAAATCTCCCAGCTTCAATCAGTTCTCCTCAACATAGACAGTCTGATTTGTGTCTAAGATAATAACATTCTAGTAAATGGTACTTCATATAATCTTGGGGGCACACGCTGTAGTAGCCTCAATTAATTTATCTTCAGAAAGTAGGCCTAAGCATCATACAGTATGCAAGCATTGTTATATGCCAAATACTGTAGGGAGTTTGATTAAAACTAAAATGTCCTATGCTTACATCAACCATCTGATCATTGTCAACACTCTCTTGTGAGCTGGCCATGCATACATATAGCCTATCTATGAGTCAAATAATTACCTATGTGCATTACCAGTCTTTACAGACTGGAAGCATTTGTTGACATGTTAAGTGGAGCCTTGTAATTATCTTTGCAAATTAAAGAACATTAGCAGGTGCCTTGCCTTGGTGGTTTACTCTGGAAAATAACTTAATTAGCCCAAAAGAGAGAATAAGTCGTTTAGATTTTAACCACTCCTTCTAAGGACGTGTACAAATGTAGGATATTCATTTGAGCTAGTATTATAGAACAGGGAAATAATCCTGCAGCAACAAGACATGTTAATTATTATGTGGATTATAATTAAAGGACATTTATGTAGGGGTTGATACATTTTTTTGTAGCAGAAAATCAAGTCTGAAACTTCTAAGTGGAAACTGCAAACTTCAGAAAACGTTCTAAACCTCAAATACACTGCAAGTTTTACATTTACAGGAAAGTTCTACTGCAACAGGGTGATCAAATTAAGATTCTACATCTATATTGCTTTTCTAATAACGAGTGACTACAGTCCGAAAGAGAGACATGTATCTTGCCCTATACAGTGCCGTCAGAAAGTATTCACACCCCATGATTTTTCCAAATGTTGTTGTTTGACAGCCTGAATTTAAAATGGATTAAATTGAGATTTTGTGTCACTGATCTACACAGAATACCCCATAATGTCAAAGTGGAATTATGCTTTTAGAAATGTTTACAAATTAATAAAAACTTAAAAGCTGAAAAGTATTCAACCCTTTTGTCATGGCAAGCCTAAATAAGTTCAGGAGTTAAAATGTGCTTAACAAGTCACATAATAAGTTGCATGGACTCACTATGTGTGCATTAATACCATGATTTTAACATGATTTTTAAATAACTACCCCATCTCTGTACCCCACACATACAATTATCTGTAAGGTCCGTAAGTCGAGCAGTGAATTTCAAGCACACAAAGACTAGGGTCGTTTTCCTATATTTTGCAAAGCGCACCTATTGGTAGATGGGTAAAAAAAAAAAATGATTCTGTATTGAATATCCCTTTGAGCATGGTGCAGTTATTAATTTTAAACTTTGGATGGTGTATCAATACACCCAGTCACTACAAAGACACAGAGCCCTTCCTAAATCACTTGCTGTAGAGGAAGGACACCTCTCAGGGATTTCACCATGAGGCAAATGGTGATTTTAAAACAGTTGCAGATTTTAATGGCTGTGATAGGAGAAAACTGAGGATGGATCAAAAACATTGTAGATACTCCACAATACTAACCTAAATGAAAGTGAAAATAATATTTTTACAGAATACAAATATTCCAAAACATTCATCCTGCTTGCAATAAGGCACTAAAGTTACACTGCAAAAAATGTGGCAAAGAAATTACATTTTTGTCCTGAATACAAAGCGTTACGTTTGGGGCAAATCCAACACAACACATCACTGAGTACCACTCTTCATATTTTCAAGAATGATGGTGGCTGCATCATGTCCCATGTAGCTCATATGAAAAAAGTATTGAAATGTATGCACTCACTACTGTAAGTCTCTCTGGATAAGAGTGTCTGCTAAATGACTCAAATGTAAATGTTATGAGTATACTTATCATCGGCAAGAGAGTTGTTTTGAATAAAATAAACAGAATAGAGCTAAGCACAGGTAAAATCCTAGAGGAAAACCAGGTTCAGTCTGCTTTCCAACAGACACTGGGAGGCAAATTCACTCTTCAGGAGAACAATAACCTAAAACACAAGGCCAAACATACACTAGAGTTGCTTACCAAGATGACATGTCCCTGAGTGGCCTAGCAAGACTTGAAAATGGCTGTCTAGCGATGATCAACAACCAACTTGACAGAGCTTGACTAATGTTTTAAAGGATAATGGGCAATTATTGTATAATCCAGGTGTGCAAAGCTCTTAGAGACTTACCCAGAAATACTTTCAGCTGTAATTGCTGCCAATGGTGATTCTAACATTTATTGACTCAGGGGGTTGAATACATACCTAATCAAGATATATTACTGTTTTATTTTCCATTAATAAAAAAATACAAATAATTTGTCTTCAACTTTGACATTACAGAGTGTTTTGTGTAGCACATTGACAAAAAAATTACAATAAAATCAATTTTAATCCCACTTTGTACCAACAAAATGTGGGAAAAGTCAAGAGGTGTGAATACTTTCGGAAGGCATAATATACCATCAATATACAATACTATTATTGTGCTTCTACACCTGCATTGCTTGCTGTTTGGGGTTTTAGGCTGGGTGTCTGTACAGCACTTCGAGATATTAGCTGATGTACGAAGGGCTATATAAAATAAACTTGATTTGATTTGATTTATTATACTGTAAATATTGCAAAATGTATATAACTCATCAAGCCTACAATACCAAGGCATTGTGTTAGTAGTAGCATTGTTGCTTCAGTCCTCGTTTATAAATTATGTTGATTTACTCACTTCTATAAACTGAGGGCTTTGCAGTCGTAAAATTAAGCTTTTAAATGTATTGTTTACATAACCCTGAATTACTGAACTGTGGCATTTTACAATGTTGAGAAAATTAAACAGAGACAAAGTTAAATAATTAACCCAGGCACTTGCAAAACTTCCAGTTGTTTTAATGTGTATTTAATAGGATCCCCATTACCCTTCCTTGGGTCCAAACAGGATTAAAACAATTACATCTCAACAAAAACGCAACAGCCCACATCATAAATAAAGCAATACATCGTACAAGACATTATTACATCTTTACTCTAATTTAAAAAATGTACAATACTACAATATAACAATATTACAATATTACAATATGTGTGTGTGTAGAGTGTGTTAGTGTGTCAAATCAAATCAAAATGTATTTGTCGCATACAGAGATTAGTAGATGTTAAAGCAAGTGCAGCGAAATGCTTATGTTTCTAGCTCCAGCAGTGCAGTAAGGGCCTGATTCAGCCTTTCCTACCCACTTCTCAGTAGTTGGTATTCAGACTTACCTAATGCAGCGCGTAATGTGCCCCACAAGAATAGTTAAACATGTACACACACACACACTCCCTCACATACTGTACAAAACCATATGTTCAACAGTTGTTCCATACCCAAGCCCAACTCAAGGGAAGACTTGATGTGTGAATGTGTATACAGTTGTAGCTGTTTGAGAAGGCATGCAAAAATGAACAGGGATGGGGAGATTTGATTAACTAAGGTCTAAGCTTAGCTGGTGGAGCTTGGTTAGCCTCCTTCCCTCAGACAGACACACGCTGGTGCCATACTTCCTAACCATACTTCCTAAGCACCTCTGCAGTCAGACCATTTGATTATTTTGTGCCTCCAGTGCCCCAATCATTTAACCCCCCCCTCCCCACCTGATTGTATGAGTGTGACACCCTCCACATAGGTTACTGCAGCCAGTGTTGTCAGCTCTGTCACTACCTGGGTGGGGGTACTCCACTGAAATTCCCACCGGCTAGGTACGAGGTTGTCAAGGTTTTCATTAGCAGCTTTGAAAAATTCTTTGTATATTATGCTCACCCATCTGGGGACATTGACTTTGTTGGACCAACCCTGCCAGGCAGGCTCAGACTCTTGAGAGGGTGTTGCTGCTTTAGTGGGTCTCTGACCACATTTATCTTTCTCTCTTGGCTGAGTAGGCTACTTGCAGTAGGCCTTTTAAAATGGATAAGGACCTCTCCTTAGTCGGTGGGTCGCTCCGTGGTGGGTGTCTAGGATATAGGGTTAGGGACCGTTCCATCATGACAGGAAAAATGTTTACTATATATTTGTAATTTATTTAAAACTGTATATCCCATATCTGCGCAAAAAGTAATACTCTCTGTCGCAACTCCTGCTCGCAGAAACACATGGGCTCTGACATTTGCAAACATTTTCCTTTTTCACTCATCACAATTTTCCAAGCACACAAACATACAGGCACTCCGTCTTCCAACACACCCACACTCCCCCCATATACTGTATACACCCTCACATACCCACATAATGTGCCTTCTATGTCCTCTATTTGCTGTGATTTTATCTCTACTGTGTTGATTCCTGCATAATTTCAGACTTTTGAGTATGTTCCAGGTCCTTACATTTGACAATGTATTATTTCATAAATGTTCCTTTTTTCTAATGCTGTCTGTTATCTATTTAACATCTAAATGTATCTAAATACTATAAATACACAATTGAATACAAATTATTTTACAACATTCCCTAACTTGAACAGTATAGTGTCTTTATAGTTGATTTCTTTATCAATTGTTGTATTTGTTTAATTATTACAATCCCTACCATGGATAGTGTTGGGTTTCCATTATTCAACCCTTCTATGAGAATGTTATATCATTTAGAATAGCCATGGAGTAGTCTTGGTGTTTTGAAACAGTTGGTAATCAATGTACAGCTTATCGACTACGAGAGCTACATGTTTCCCTTTTAGTCTATTCCAGGGTTCCCCAATTGGTTTTGTTTGGCCCCCCAAGTTTTCTGAGCAAAAAACATTAATTATATACAGTACCAGTCAAAAGTTTGGACACACCTACTCATTCAAGGGTTTTTCTTTATTTGTACTATATTCTACACTGTAGAATAATAGTGAAGACATCAAAACTATGAAACAACACATATGGAATCATGTAGTAACAAAAAAAGGGTTAACTTCTCTAGGCTAGGTGGGACGTTAGCGTCTCACCTGGCTAACATCCGGTGAAATAGCAGAGCGCAAAATTTCTAAATACACCATTCGTAATATTAAACGTTCTTGTAAATACATGTATCTTACATAATTTAAAAGCTTAACTTCTTCTTAATCCAACCGCTGTGTCAGATTTCAAAAAAGCTTTTCGGCGAAAGCATACCTTACGATAATCTGACGACAGCGCGCCGCACACACAAGTATTACTAGCATTTTCCAACCAAGCATTAGCGTCACGAAAGTGAGAAATACCAATAAAATAATAAAT
The DNA here is from genome assembly GCF_045679555.1 of Salvelinus alpinus. NCBI lineage: Eukaryota > Metazoa > Chordata > Actinopteri > Salmoniformes > Salmonidae > Salvelinus > Salvelinus alpinus. The sequence continues at coordinate 20,119,197 of NC_092087.1, read as the reverse complement.
TACCTTTGAAGATCTTCTTCTTTTGGCAATACAAAAGGTCCAATCTTTACAATAAATGGTCGTTTTGTTCGATAAAATAAATCTTTATAGCAAAACACGAAACATTTTGTAAACGGCTTGTGTCATGAATTCCGTCTCCTTCAACTTTCGACGAAACATTCGATGTAATTACTCACACTAAACTTACGTTTATCTAGTCATGGTTGGTTTCATTGCAATCCTCTGTTTGTTAGTAACACAACCATACATGATGGTTCTTTTTGCGGGACGTATTAACCTAAAGTAACTGATTTGAACACACCAAACAATGACCTCATTGCGCGCCAATGATATGACCAGTGCTTCTTTGATTGACTGTATTTCGGCCCAATGACCACTGATCGTCTTGAAATCTAGCTTGGTAGATAGCCAATGAGCTGAGGTAAACAGCAATATCTAACGGTTATATCCGGGAAGACCAGCTCTTGAATGAAAGTCAAGCGTAACACAGCCATTCGCCATTGAAATTTCTACCTGAAGGAGCCACATTGTTTGCGCGTAGCCTTATATTATATTTATCGATATGCATGCACTTCATACGCCTTCCACTAGATGTCAACAGGCAGTGGAAGGTGGAATGGGGTGTCTAGCTTGATCTGAGGCCGAACAAGAGCTTTTGGAGTGGCAGGTCAGGAATTTTCTTTGTCTACCAAGGCGCGCCGCGGAGCTCGACATTGGCTTCTGAAAAGCGTTACGTATACACGGCGAATATCTCCGGCTCTGATTTTATTTGATACATGTGATAATAACATCATAAAGTAGGTTTTTTCAACCGAGTTTTATCAGTTTATTCACCGTTTATTGGGACTTTTGGAATTTTCCGTTCTTTGCGCCAAGAGTTGATGGGCATGTTTGCGCCACATGGCTAGCCAAGGTTTCTAATTCGACAGAAGAAATGGACATTCTAAAACCAAACAACGATTTATTCTGGACCAATGACTCCTTGTACAACATTCTGATGGAAGCTCAACAAAAGTAAGAAAACTTTTTTCTGTATTTTTATGTAAAGTTTATGATGAGTTCTTTGGTCAGATTAGGTGAGTGTACAAAATATCTCCGGAGATTCTGGTGAATCGATGCTACGTATTCACAATGTATAATCAGGATTTGTAGCTCTAAATATGCACATTTTCGAACAAAACATAATTGTATTGTATAACATGATGTTATAAGACTGTCATCTGATGAATTTGTTCAAGTTTAGTGATTAATTTTATATCTTTTGCTTGTTTTTGCGAAAGCTACCTTTTGCGGTGAATAAATGCGTTTGTGTGTTTGGCTATTGTGGTAAGCTAATATAATTCTATATTGTGTTTTCGCTGTAAAACACTTAAAAAATCAGAAAATATTGGCTGGATTCACAAGATGTTTATCTTTCATTTGCTGTACACCATGTATTTTTCATAAATGTTTTATGATGAGTATTTAGGTATTTCACGTTGCTCTCTGTAATTATTGGCTGGCTGCTTTGGTGATATTTTTGATGGTAGCTGCAATATAAAACTATGACTTATACCTCAAATATGCACATTTTCGAACAAAACATAGATTTATTGTATAACATGTTATAAGACTGTCATCTGATGAAGTTGTTTCTTGGTTAGTGACTAATTATATCTCTATTTGGTCGGTTTTGTGATAGCTACCTATGCGGTAGAAACATGGTGAAAATATGCGGTTGAGTCTTTTGCTATTGTGGTTAGCTAATAGAAATACATATTGTGTTTTCGCTGTAAAACATTTTAAAAATCGGAAATGATGGCTGGATTCACAAGATGTGTATCTTTCATTTGCTGTATTGGACTTGTGATTTCATGATATTTATATGCTAGTATTTACTTGTGGCGCTATGCTAGGCTATGCTAGTCAGCTTTTTACTGATGAGGATGCTCCCGGATCAGGGATGGTGATGAAGTAGAGGCTCTAACGAGTCACAAACCCGGATCCGGGATCCCCCCCATCAAAAAAGCTGACTAGCATAGCCTAGCCTAACGCCACAGGGATATCATATAACATAATTTTCATGAAATCACAAGTCCAATACAGCAAATGAAAGATAAACATCTTGTGAATCCAGCCATCATTTCCGATTTTTAAAATGTTTTACAGCGAAAACACAATATGTATTTCTATTAGCTAACCACAATAGCAAAAGACTCAACCGCATATTTTCACAATTTTTTTAGCGCATAGGTAGCTATCACAAAACCGACCAAACAGAGATATAATTAGTCACTAACCAAGAAACAACTTCATCAAATGACAGTCTTATAACATGTTATACAATACATTTATGTTTTGTTCGAAAATGTGCATATTTGAGGTATAAATCATAGTTTTACATTGCAGCCACCATCAAAAATAGCACCAAAGCAGCCAGAATAATTACAGAGAGCAACGTGAAATACCTAAATACTCATCATAAAACATTTATGAAAAATACATGGTGTACAGCAAATGAAAGATAAACATCTTGTGAATCCAGCCAATATTTCCGATTTTTTAAGTGTTTTACAGCGAAAACACAATATAGCATTATATTAGCTTACCACATTAGCCACACACACAAATGCATTTATCAGCAGCAAAAGGTAGCGATCGCAAAAAAACAGCAAAATATATAAAATTAATCACTAACCTTGACCAACTTCATCAGATGACAGTCTTATAACATCATGTTACACAATACACTTATGTTTTGTTCAAAAATGTGCATATTTTGAGCTGCAAACCGTGGTTATACATTGTGAATATTTAGCATCGATTCACCAAATTATCCGGAGATATTTTGGACAGTCACCTAATCTGACCAAAGAACTCATCATAAACTTTACTAAAAAATATATGTTGGACAGCAAATGAAAGATACACTAGTTCTTAATGCAATCGCCGTGTTAGATTTTTAAAAATAACTTTACCATAACAAACAGCTTACGTTATAGCGAGACAGCGCCCGCAAAATGGGCGGAAAATAGGACTAAACATTTTCCACAGAAATACGAAATAACATCATAAATGGTTCCTACTTTTGCTGAGCTTCCATCAGATCTTGTACAAGGAGTCCTTTGTCCAGAATAAATCGTTGTTTGGTTTTAGAATGTCCTCTTCTCCTGTCGAATTAGCAACCTTAGCTAGCCATGTGGCGCGAACATGTCCAAATTCTCCTGACGCAAAGAAAGGAAAATACCAAAACTCGCAATAAACGTTGAATAAACTGATACAACTCGGTTGAAAAAAACTACTTTATGATGTTTTTATCACATCTATCAAATAAAATCAGAGCCGGAGACATCCATCGTCTATACCGAACGCTTTTCAGAAGCCAATGCTGATGTCCTTCCCGCGCCTAGGTAGAGAAAGGAAATTGTGGTCACGTCATTCCAAGAGCTCTTGTTCGACCTCAGATCAAGCTAGACACCCCATTCCACCTCCCACTGCCTGTTGACATCTAGTGGAAGGCGTATGCAGTGCATGTATATCCATAGATTTCAGGCATTTGAATAGGAAGGCCCTGGAACAGAGCCTCGATTTCAGATTTTTCACTTCCTGTTAGGAAGTTTGCTGCAAAATTAGTTCTGTTTTACTCACAGATATAATTCAAACAGTTTTAGAAACTTGAGAGTGTTTTCTATCCAATAGTAATAATAATATGCATATTGTACGATCTAGAATAGAGTACGAGGCCGTTTAAATTGGGCACGATTTTTTCCAAAGTGGAAATAGCGCACCCTATTGACAAGATTAAAGAACACCATGTGTCCTGCTAAATAAGTAACTCTTGATCCACGATATGGCAGAGGATGTAAGGCAATAAGCATATGTTTTTCAGCAGCAGACTATGATCGATAATATCAAAAGCTGCACAAGTCTAACAAAGCAGCTCCCACAATATTCTTATTATCAATTTCTTTCAGCCAATCATCAGTAATTTGTGTTAGTGCTGTACATGTTGAGTGCTCTTCCCTATATACGTGCTGAAAGTCAGTTGTTAATTTGTTTACTGTGAAATAGCATTGTATCTGGTCAAACACAATTTTTTCCAAAAGTTTACTAAGGGTCAGTAGCAGACTGATTAATTGGCTGTTTGAATCAGTAAAGGATGTTTTGCTATTCTTGGGTAGCTTTGCTTCCCTCCAGGCCTGAGGGCACACACTTTCCTGTAGGCTTAGATTAAAAAGATGGCAAATAGGAGTGGCAATATAGTCTGCTACCGTCCACAGTAATTGTACATCCAAGTTGTCAGCACCAGGTGGTTTGTCATTACTGATAGACAACAATAATTTTTTTATCTCTTCTACACTCACTTTACAGATTTCAAAATTACAATGCTTGTTTTCTTAATTTGGTCAGTTATGTATGGATATGAAGGTTCAGAGTTTGTTGTTGGCATGACATTTCTAAGTTAGCTAATCTTGCAAATAAAAAAGTAATTAAAGTAGTTGGCAATATCAGAATGTTTCGTGACAAATGAGCCATCTGATTCAATGGCTGGAGCTGAATTCACCTTTTTGCCCAACATTTCATTTAAGGTGCTCCAAAGCTTTTTACTATCATCCTTTATATATTTGATCTTTGTTTTATAGTACATATTCTCCTTATTTTGTTGAGTCACATGATTTCTCAATTTACAGTACTTTTGCCAATCGGCTGTGCAGTCAGACTTATTTGCCATTACTTTGTGCCCTCCCTCTCAACCATACAATTTTTTAAATTCCCCATAAATCCACGGGGATTTTGTCATTTTAACAGTCATTTTCTTAATGGGTGCATGCTTATTAGTAATAGTAATAGTAAAAAGTAACTGGAAGAAGCAATTTCATAAATGCGTCAAGTGTGGCGTCTGGTTGCTCCTCATTACATACCACAGAACAGCAAATATTATTTACAACATCAACATAGGAATCACTACAGGTCCTCTTGTATGATTTCTTATACAATACTTTAGGACCAGCCTTTAGAACTTTATTTTTCCTAGATATGGCTGCTATACTATGATCACTACATCCAATAGTTGTGGATACTGCTTTAGAGCAGATTTCTTCAGCATTAGTAAAGATGTCAATACACTTGGATGATTTCTTTCTTGTGCTGATTTCATTCCAGTCAACCCTCGTAGGTTGACTGATAACCTGAAACAGGATGCAGGCGCTGGTTACAGTTTGAAGCATTTTCTTAGATGGATGAAAATCAGTTAATATTTAGGTCACCCTGAAAATATATCTCTCTGTTGATATACTCTATCAAGCATTTCACACATATTATCCAGATACTGACTGTTAGCACTCGGCAAGGCAAACTTTTTTCTCAAGGGCCACGTTCAGCTTTTGAAACCAAGTGCCACCTACTATATGCTTGACAAAATGTAAAGACCATCTCCCCTCCTAAAGTACAATCTGGGAGACACAAAAAGAGAAAAAAGTATATCATTTGAGTTCATATTGAAAGGTCTGTTCATGACAGAATTCTATGAAACAGTTCTCAATTCACCTCCACCCTAAAAAAGAACATTGTGAGCCACATACAGAGCATACATAAAACAACATTTGGCAGCAATGGGCCTGGTCACCTCTCTTGAAAAGGGCATCAAAGTCGGGTGTCATTTTTGTAGTAGAGATCCTCAGAACAGCTGACAAGTGGTCATTCATTACATTTGACCTGTGGTGGGATTTGTTGTAGTTCATGACTGAGAAAGTTCACACACATATGTGGACTCGAATAAAACCAGCATCCTCTGGGTGTGCTTTTTCATGTTTGGAAACTGTGTTTCATTCAGTGAGCCATAAAACTGGTCTATTGTGGCTGTGTTCTACTTCTCCTTTAAAACACTGTCACACTCAATGTCGATGAGCTCCAGTTGTGTCTCTGGTAGTGCTTTCTCACTGTCAAAAGACAGGGGGCAGGATACAAGCTCCAGCTCAATCTCAATCTTGCCAAAGATTGAGAAGGGAGAGGTAGACACAGCTGCATGTGAGCTCTCACATTTTTCAACATGTTTTGTTTTACAAAAAGATAGATTTGGAGTTAGATAAAGTTGGATTTTTCGTCAGGGACATATACAGGATGCTACCCTCCACAGCATGACCTTCAATCCAGATCAAAACTCCAAACCTACAACCTGATTTTGGACAAAATTACCTGGAAGGATTACTACTACCAAGGATTAATTTTTCCAAGCCATACAGAGGGTGTTCTGGCAAACAAGCAGCAGAGACCTGAGGACACCATCCAACCTGGAACTGAGACAGACCAGATACAGCTTCAACTAGCTGTATCTGTGAGAGGTGTCAAAGCCTTTGAGCTCAACAAATGGCAGGTGTCTCACAGGCTACCCCACCCAAATCCAGAGGCCTTTAAAGCCCTATCCTGCTGTTCAGAGACCATCCATTGGCATTTTCTACAATAAATCTGCTTCCAGAAATAAAAGCTCCCAAGTGGGTGTGACACCTACTCCCGTTGCCTACTGTACTGCTGCTTAGATTCCACCTGGCGATCTGTTCACCGTCTGCCCTGGCTTGTCTCCCCCTGTCTGGGGGAGACAGGCACTGTTTAGAGCGAATTACTCTGAACTTACAAAGGCTGTGTTTTGCTATTTTGGTATTTGCCTTATGACTCCTGCATGCTTTGTTGACTATGAACTTTCTTGTTTACCCAACCGTGGGACAGACAATGTTTGTTCCCACACTTGGGACTCTGACTCTCTTTTGGTGACACAGACTTTTGTCCTCCCATCCTATTCTAACCACCTCTCGCTGGATTCAAATTTATGTTACCTGATGAAATTGCTGCACAATATGATCTTGTTGCCATCTAATGCACATTCAAATGTCATACATCAACACTGCCGAGCTCTCCCTGTCCTCTGCCGTGCCTTGATTGTATTACTGATATGATATCTGGAAATGTGCATGTACACCCTGGCACATCTACTGTTGCTAGCCCCAATTCTGACTTGTGCTCTGATATCTGCTTCACTGATTTCTGCTCTCATAAAACCCTGAGTTTTCAGCCTGTTAACACTAGAAGCTTGTTACCTAAAATGGATCAATTGAAAGTGTGGGTTCACAGCTCCAATCCAGATGTGTTGGTCATTACTGAGACGTGGTTAAGGAAGAGTGGTTTGAATACTGATGTTAACCTTTCTGGTTATAACCTGTTTCAGCAAGACAGATCTTCCAAAGCTGGAGGAGTGGCAATCTTTATCATGCAATTTGATTTTCTGGTTTAAAACATTAAACAATCACATAGCTCTTTGTTGACTGTTGCTGGGTGTTATTGTCCTCCATCAGCACCGGCCTGTACCCTACCTTTCCTATGCTCTCTCCTGGCCCCTTATACTATGTCTGAATTTGTCCTGCTATGTGACCTAAACTAGGACATGCTTAAACCACCTAACCAAATCCTAAAGCATTGGGACTCCCTAAATCTTTATCAGATTATTACCAATCCTACAAGGTATGACTCAATACCACTGAAAATATCAAAAAAGAAGGTCCAAGCGTCTTCGATCAAGCTGATTCTATACCAATTTACAGAGGCCAGGTCATGAAGGAAGGCTTGCTCATTAGTTTTTTAGCAAACGTCTATGACAAATCCAGACAGGTCGTTTCGCTGAGCAGCCATTACAAACACAGACTGTAAAACATTGATCACTAAGGTCATTACAGAAAACACCAGACTGATACCTATCAGGATTATTTGTAAAGATAACAACGAGGAGAATAGCCTTTTCTGGGTGTTTGGAGTCATACCTTGTAGGATTTGTAATAATCCGATAAAGATTTAGGGAGTCCCAATGCTGGATTTGTCATAGACGCTTGCTAAAAAACTAATGAGCAAGCCTTCCTTCATGACCTGGCCTCTGTAAATTGGTATAGAATCAGCTTGATCCCCTATGTCGAACCTTGGACCTTCTTTTTTTGTATTTTCAGTGGTATTGTTAACCTGTTTGGGCTGCAGGGGCAGTATTGAGTAGCCTGGATAAAATGTGCCCATTTCAAACGGCCTCGTACTCAATTCTTGCTCGTACAATATGCATATTATTATTACTATTGGATAGAAAACACTCTCTAGTTTCTAAAACCGTTTGAATTATATCTGTGAGTAAAACAGAACTAATTTGGCAGCAAACTTCCTGATCAGGAAGTGGAAAATCTGAAAACGATGCTCTGTGCCTATAAATGGGCTTGATACGTATTAGTATACATGCACGTCATACACCTTCCACTAGATGTCAATAGGCAGTGAGAGAAGAAATGGAGTGTTTATCTTGGTCTGAGGTGGAATAAAAGCTCTTGGCATGACGTGTCACCCATTTCCTGTTTTCTGGAAAGCGCGAGAAGGAGCCTGGAATTGCCTTCTGGAAAGCTGTCGTTATAGACCACTAATATCTCCGGCTTTGATTTTATTTGATAAATGTGACAATATCATCGTAAAGTATGTTTTTTCAATATAGTTTTATTAGATTATTGAAATTTATTCGGGACGTTAGGCGTGTTGCGTTGTGTGCCTTTGTTCAGGAAGGAGAGCTTCGCGCCACTTTGCTAGCTTTCTGTGCTAATTGACTGGAGAAGAGGACATTCTAAATCCAAACAACGATTGTTCTGGACAAAGGACCCCTTGTACAACATTCTGATGGAAGCTCATCAAAAGTAGGACCCATTTTATGATGCTATTTCATATATCTGTCGAACATGTTGTACTAGTAGTTTGCGGCCAGATTTTGGGCACTCTCTCGCTATAACTAAGCTGGATGTCGTAATGAAGTTATTTTTAGAATTCTAACACTGCGATTGCATTAAGAACTAGTGTATCTATCATTTCCTATACAACATGTATTTTTTAGTAATGTTTATGAATAGTTATTTGGTCAGAATATGTGAGTGGCAGAAAAATATCCGGACGTTGTGGGAAAAAGATGCTACGTTAGCACAATGTATAACCACTGATTTCAGCTCTAAATATGCACATTTTCGAACAAAACATAAGTGTATGTATAACCTGATGTTATAGGACTGTCATCTGATGAAGCTTATCAAGGTTAGTCAAAAATTATATATATTTTGCTGGTTTGTTACGATCGCTAACTTTCGCTGCTGGTAAATGGCTTGTGTTTCTGGCTATTGTGGTAAGCTAATATAATGCTATATTGTGTTTTCGCTGTAAAACACTTAATAAATCGGAAATATTGGCTGGAATCACAAGATGCCTGTCTTTCATTTGCTGTACACCATGTATTTTTCAGAAATGTTTTATGATGAGTATTTAGGTATTTGACGTTGGTGTCTGTAATTACTCTGGCTGATTCGGTGCTATTTCTGACGGTAGCTGTGATGGTAGCTGCAATGTAAAACTGATTTATAGCTCAAATATGCACATTTTTCGAACAAAACATAGATTTATTGAATAACATGTTATAAGACTGTCATCTGATGAAGTTGTTTCTTGGTTAGTTTGGTTGGTTCTTGGTTAGTTAGGTTGGTTTTGTGCATGCTACCTGTGCTGTGAAAAATGTCTGTCCTTTTTTTGTATTTGGTGGTGAGCTAACATAAATATACGTGGTGTTTTCGCTGTAAAACATTTTAAAAATCGGACATGTTGGCTGGATTCACAAGATGTTTATCTTTCATATGCTGTATTGGACTTGTTAATGTGTGAAAGTTAAATATTTCTAAAAAATATATTTTGAATTTCGCGCCCTGCACTTGAAGTGGCTGTTGTCATATTGTGCCCGGCTTCGGGCTTGCAGCCCAAAGAAGTTCAAACGCCCCCATAAAGAAAACGAGAATAAAAAACAGATTCAGCCCCTGTTTCGATCGTGATCTTGCAGAATTACTCCACCTCAAGAATTGCATTTGGCAAAGGGCTCGGTACATGCATACTCAGGCTGACTGGCTCTCGTTCAGCCAAATGAGAAATAAGTGCACTCAAGCTATACGGAAGGCCAAAGTTAGTTCGTTTAAGGAGCAGTTCTCTCTCTCTTTGTCTAACCCCAATAAGTTCTGGAAAACGGTTAACTTCTCTAGGATAGGGGGCAGCATTCGGAATTTTGGATGAAAAGCGTGCCTGCTACTCAGGCCCAGAAGCTAAGATATGCATATTATTAGTAGATTTGTAGATTTGGATAGAAAACACTCTGACGTTTCTAAAACTGTTTGAATCATGTCTGTGACTATAATACTACTTATTTGGCAGGTGAAACCCCGAGGACAAACCATTCAGATTTTTTTTCTTTAGGTCACTCTTTTCAATGGTGTTCATTGGGAATCCAGATTTCTAATCGACTTTCTTGCAGTTCCTATCACTTCCACTGCATGTCAACAGTCTTTATAAATTGGTTGAGGTTTTTCTTTTGGGAAATGAAGAAGTAGCACTGTATATCCCGTCTTAACCTCTCTTGGGTACGTGAGACGTTAGTGTCCCACCTCTTCAACAGCCAGTGAAACTGCTGGGCGCCAAATTCAAATACAGAAATACTCATTATAAAAATTCAGAAAACAAAACATATTTTACATAGGTTTAAAGATTAACTTCTTGTGAATCCAACAACGGTGTCAGATTTAAAAAATGCTTTACGGCGAAAGCATACCTTACGATTATTTGAGAACATAACACAGCAAACAAATCATTACAAACAGTAACCAGCCAAGTAGAAGAGTTACACAAGTCAGAAATAGAGATAAAATTAATCCCTTACCTTTGATGATCTTCATATGGTTGCACTCAGCAGACATTCAATTACTCAATAAATGTTCCTTTTGTTCGATAAAGTCTCTTTATATCCAAAAACCTCAGTTTTGTTTGCGCGTTTTCTTTAGTAATCCACAGGCTCAAACGCAGTCAAAACAGTCAGACAAAAAATCCAAATTGTATCCGTAAAGTTCATAGAAACATGTCAAACGATGTTTATATTCAATCCTCAGGTTGTTTTTAGCCTAAATAATCGATAGTATTTCAACCGGACAATGACGTCGTCAATATAAAAGGTAAACAAGAAAGGTACTCTCTCGGTCGTGCGCATGAAAAAGCTCTGTGACACTTTAGGGTCCACTCATTCAGACTGCTCTTACTTCTTCATTTTTCAGAATACAAGCCTGAAACAATTTCTGAAGACTGTTGACATCTAGTGGAAGGCATATAAACTGCAATTTGAGTCCTAAGTCAATGGATTCTGTAATGGCATTGAATAGAAAACTACAAAACCCCCCAAAATATTCATTCCTGAATGGTTTTTCTCAGGTTTTCGCCTGCCAAATCAGTTATGTTATACTCACATACACTATTTTAACAGTTTTGGAAACTTTAGAGTGTTTTCTATCCAAATCTACCAGTTATGTGCATATCATATCTTCTGGGCCAGAGAAGCAGGAAATTTAATTTGGGCATGCATTTCATCCAAAATTCCGAATGCTGCCCCCTACCCTAGAGAAGTTAAGTCAGGATTTCAATTTAACTCAGCCATGCTTCCTTGCCCATCCAACATTTCCTCATCTCCCACCCATTCTAATGCGACTAGCCCCGATGCTCCTCCCTCTTTTTCCCCTGCCTCGCTACAAAGTTTATCCATGCTGGCTGTCACTGAGTCCGAGGTGCTAAAACAGCTTCTTAAACGTGACCCCAAAAAAACATCTGGGTGAGATGGTTTAAACCCTTTCTTCTTTAAGGTTGCTGCCCAAATCATCAACCGAGCCTATCTCTGACCTTTTTTAACCTTGTCTCTCCTCTCTGGGGAGTTTCCCATTGCTTGGAAGGCAGCCACGGTCCGTCCTTTATTTAAAGGGGGAGATTAAGCTGTTCCTAACTGTTTTAGGCCTATTTCTATTTTGCCCAGTTTATCAAAAGTGTTGTAAAAACGTGTCAATAATCAACTGACTGGCTTTCTTGATGTCTTTAGTATTATCTCTGGTCACAATCTGGTTTCTGCTTAGGTTATGGATGTGTCACTGCAACCTTAAAGGTCCTTGCTCTTGATTCTAAGCAATGTTGTGCTGCTATTTTTATTGACTTTGGACAAAGCTTTTGATATGGTAGACCATTCCGTTCTTGTGAGCCAGCTATGGAGTATTGGTGTCTCTTAGTGGACTTTGGACTGGTTTGCTAACTACCTCTCTCGAAGAGTGCAATGTAAAAAGTCAGAACATCTTCTGTCACAGCCACTGTCACCAAGGGAGTACACTAAGGCTCGATCATAGGGCCCACGCTCTTCTCAATTTACATCAACAACATAGCTCAGGCAGTAAGAAGCTCTCTCATCCATTTGTATGCAGATGATTGATACTCATATATATATATTTTGTGTTAAATGCTCTACGACAAATATTTCCTAGTGTCCTACAAGCTTTCTCTGCCCTTAACCTTGTTCTGAACACCTCCAAAAGAAAGGTCATGTGGTTGGGTAAGAAGAATGCCCCTCCCCCTGCAGGTGTGATTACTACCTCTGAGGGTTTAGAGTACTTGGAGGTACTTGGGACTATGGCTACATGGTACACTGTCCTTCTCTCAGCACATATAAAAGCTTCAGGCTAAAGTTACATCTAAACATGGTTTCCTCTATTGTAATCGCTCCTCTTTCCCCTCAGCTGCCAAACTAACCCTGATTAAGATGACCGTCCTACCCATGCTAGATTACGGAGATGTAATTTATAGATCAGCAGGTAAGGATGCTCTCGAGAGGCTAGATGTTCTTTACCATTCGGCCATCAGATTTGCCACCAAGGCTCCTTATAGGACACATCACTGCACTCTACTCTCCTCTGTAAACTGGTTATCTCTGTATACCCGTCGCAAGACCCACTGGTTTATTCTTATTTATAAAACCCTCTTAGGCATCACTCCCCCCTATCTGAGAATTCTACTGCAGCCCTCATACTCCACATACAACACCCCTTCTGCCATACAACACCCCTTCTGCCAGGTCCCCAAAGCACACACATCCCTGGGTCGCTCGTCTTTTCAGTACGCTGCAGTTAGCGACTGGAATGAGCTGCAACAAACACTCTAACTGGACAGTTTTATCTCACTCTCTTCATTCAAAGACTCAATCATGGACACTCTTACTGACAGTTGTGGCTGCTTTGCGTGATGTATTATTGTCTCTACCTTCTTGCCCTTTGTGCTGTTGTCTGTGCCCAATAATGTTTGTAACATGTTTAGTGCTGCTACCATGTTGTGCTGCTGCTATGTTGTGTTGGTACCATATTGTCGTCACGTTGTGTTGCTACCATACTGTGTTGTCATGTGTTGCTGCTATGTTGTTGTCTTAGGTCTCTCTTTATGTATTGTTGTGTTGTCTCTCTTGTCATGATGTGTGTTTTGTTCTATATTTTAATTTAATTTATTTGTATTTTTAATCCCATCCCTTGTCCCCGCAGGAGATCTTTTGCCTTTTGATAGGCCGTCATTGTAAATTAGAATTTGTTCTTATCTGACTTTCCTAGTTAAATAAAGTTTTTTTTTTTAAGTCTGAGAAGCGGCAGGAGAACTCAGCATGCTAGTCGCTCAATATGCTACTGTATGTCACAGTGTGTCTTAGCGATGTGGGTGCGTTTACTCCTGTCATACACCTGTTGCTCATTTGTCTGGAGAACAACATAAGTTTGTCTTTCCAACCCTTTCATGTTGGAATACAGTTCATGCACAAAACACCCTTTTCCCGGAGCTTCACGCTTAGATAGTTCCGATGTTTGACTATATCCACACCAAAGCCAAAGTTGATCAGACTGTCTGCGTCTTGTAACTTGGCGAAGTTGTCAGCTTTAACAACCAAATCCAGTAACGTACCAATCTCCCTTCTCAGCTCCCACACACAGCTGAAGACTTTCCCCAGGCTCAGCCAGCGCACATTTGAGTTATATAACCTCTTGACGCTAGGGGTCAGATTTTTTATAAAAAAAAAAAAGAACGTTCCCAAGGTAAACAGACTATTTCTCAGGTCCAGATCGTAGAATATGCATATAATTTACAGATTAGGATAGAAAACACTCCAAAGTTTCCATAACAAAACTGATTCTGCAGGCGAAAACCTGAGGAAATCTAACCCGGACGTGATTTTTTAAATTTTTTATCTGTGTTTCCTGGCCCGTCTTTCTTCCATTTAAAGGGGTATCATCCAATGGCTTCCTCAGGCTGTGACCAGGCTTTAGACATAGTTTCAGGCTTTTATTTTGAAAAATGAGCGAGATTTTTCAAAACTAGTCAGGTGTCCTTTGATTAGTTCCTGCGCGTGAGAGGGGTAGTTCTCCATTTTCTTTCTCTCTTTTATTAAATAGGTTACGGTCCGGTTGAAATATTATCGATTTTGTTTGTTAAAAACAACCTGAGGATTGATTATAAAAAACATTTGACATGTTTCTACGAACATTACGGATACTTTTTGGAATTTTCGTCGAACGGAACGAGGCTTTGGTTTTCTGAACATAACGCGCAACCCAAATGGCAGTTTTTTGTTATAAAACTAATATTTATCGAACAAAAAAAACATTTGTTGTGTAACTGGGAGTCTCGTGAGTGCAAACATCCGAAGATTATCAAAGGTAAGCGATTCATTTTATTGCTTTTCTGACTTTCGTAACCATGCTAATTTGGGGCTAGCTGTTGTGGCATTGATTGATACACTCACAAAAGCTTGGATTGCTTTCGCTGCAAAGCATATTTTCAAAATCTGACACGATAGGTGGATTAACAACAAGCTAAACTGTGTTTTGGTATATTTCACTTGTGATTGCATGATTATAAATATAAATAATTTTAGTAATATTTTGCGCCCTGCAATTCAGTGGTTGTTTAGGAAAATGATCCCGCTAATGGGATCCGTAGCGCAGAGAAGATAACAAGTCCTGGTGCTCTGTTTCTGTGTCATTGAGCAGCTAAATTAACTGCCGATGGTTAAGCCCCCTTGCACGTATAAAGTTCACAACTTTGTTCACAAATTTGACATGTTTGAACTTCAACACACTTTTACACAGGGCTTCCTGGTGAATGATAGTGGAGAAATATAAATTCCTCTGATTTCGGGCTTTCTTATTTTACTTTGTATTGTAATCTTTTTAGTATCCCTTTTTTTGTTGTTGTGTTGAGCAGTGTGTAATGGAACATGTTATGTTTTTGCATTCTATAACCAATTTCTGTGTTCATGCAAGTGACTGATTGAATGTGCCTGGGAGGAATCCTCACCATCAGTATCTGCAATTTGCCAGTATACCCAGAACCTTGTTTTGAGGTCTCATCTTGGAGAAGAAGCCTTGTGAGGTATTGGTTGATCACATGCATGAACCAAAACGTTAATGACAAATTAATTATGAGTGGTGCCTTAGACCACGGCACCACTCATAATTAATTTGGCGTCACTACAGATCCGGGTTCGATCCCAGGCTGTGTCACAATTAGCCATGACCGGGAGTCCCATAGGTCGGCGCACAATTGGCCCAGCATCATCCGGGTTTGGCCATCAGGCTTTACTTGGCTCATTGCATTCTAGCGACTCCTTGTAGCGGGCCAGGTGTCTGCAGGCTGACCTTGGTCATCAGTTGAATGGTGTTTCTTCTGACACATTGTTGCAGCTTCTGGATTAAGTGGGCCGGTGAACCTCTCTGGGATAGGGTCTAGTTTCCTGAATTTCCTCCTGACTGACGTGCCCAAAGTAAACTGCCTGTTACTCAGGCCCAGAAGCCAGGATATGCATATAATTGATAGCATTAGATAGAAACACTTTGAAGTTTCTAAAACTGTTAAAATCATGTCTGAGACTATAACATAATTGATATGGCAGGTGAAAATACAACCAGAATGTTTTTTTGAGCTCCTAGACTCTTATTATGGAAACCTATTGTTTCTATGTAAATCTGTCTCCCAGATTGCAATTCCTATGGCTTCCACTAGATCTCAACAGTCTTTATTCAAGGTTTCAGGCTTCGTTTTTGAAAAATTGACAAGTATTTTGAGTTTTTGAAAATCAGTCTTTTGGCAAGCGAGGGAGCGCGCTTAAGAATTTTCCTTTCCTATTGAACATACTACTTTTCGAATGAAATATTATAGTTTATTTACATTTTAGATTACCTGAGGATTAAATAGAAACAACGTTTGACTTGTTTGGATGAAATTTAGCAGTAGCTTTTTGGACTCCTTTGCCTGCATGTTGAACGAGTGGATTACTGAAATCAATGGTGCCAACTAAACAGACTTTTTGGGATATAAAGAAGGACTTTATCGAACAAAACGACCATTCATCTTGTAGCTGGAACCCGTGGGATTGCAAACAGAGGAAGATCTTCAATGCTAGGTGATTTATTTAATCGCTGTTTGTGATTTTGTGAAGCCTGTGCTGGTTGAATGTTGATGTGGGGCGCCGTCCTCAGACAATCGCATGGTATGCTTTCCCCGTAAGCCTTTTTGAAATCTGACAACGCAGTTAGATTAACAGGAAGTTAAGCTTTTAAATGATATAAAACACTTGTATGTTCATGAATGTTTAATATTACAAATATTTATTTGAATGGCGTGCCCTCCAATTTCACCAGATGTTGTTGGCTTGTCCCGCTAGCGGCTCAAACTTCGCATGACTCAAACTTCGCATGACTCGTCTCTCCCAAGCCAGTTCGGGATTTGCAGTGATGAGACAAGATTGCAATTGGATATCATGAAATAGGAGGTCAAATTCAAAAAAAAGATTATGAAAAATGAATTAGCTAAATGATGCAAATATAACTTGTCTGTGTAAGCTGTATATAAGAGAACTAACGAGACTGCCCCGGCGGAGCTCACTTCAGATTGGATTATTGATTCTGCCTACAGAGCCTTCCAGTGGGGGTCTGCGAGGAAAATCGGTAGCGCATTTTATGAAGTGCGAGGGAAATTCCCGTCTGACCAAAGGACAACGAGGACCCGCACAGACCAGACCCTGTGAGCTTCCCAGGAGGAGACACATCATCTGTGATATATCTGAGACATAATCTACTTCCGGTGCCGACAGAGATGGCCGCCTCGCTTCGCGTTCCTAGGAAACTATGCAGTATTTTGTTACGTGTTATTTCTTACATTGGTACCCCAGGTAATCTTAGGTTTTATTACATTCAGTCGGGTGTTATTTCTTACATTGGTACCCCAGGTAATCTTAGGTTTCATTACATACAGTCGGGAGGAACTACTGAATATAAGAGCAACGTCAACCCACTATCATTACGACCAGGAATATGACTATCCCAAAGCGGATCCTGTGTTTTGCCTTCCACCCAGTACAATGGATCGGATCCCAGCCGGCGACCCTAAACAACGACGCAGTAAAAGGGGCAAACGAAGTGGTCTTCTGGTCAGGCTTCGGAGACGGGCACATCGCGCTCCACTCCCTAGCATACTACTCGCCAATGTCCAGTCTCTTGACAACAAGGTTGATGAAATCCGAGCAAGGGTAGCATTCCAGAGAGACATCAGAGACTGTAACGTTCTTTGCTTCACGGAAACATGGCTCACTCGAGAGACGCTAACGGAGTCGGTGCAGCCAGCTGGTTTCTTCACGCATCGCGGCGACAGAAACAAACATCTTTCTGGTAAGAAGAGGGGCGGGGGGGTATACCTTATGATTAACGAGACGTGGTGTGATCATAACAACATACAGGAACTCAAGTCATTCTGTTCACCTGACTTAGAATTCCTCACAATCAAATGTCGACCGCATTATCTACCAAGGGAATTCTCTTCGATTATAATCACAGCCGTATATATTCTCCCCCAAGCAGACACATCGATGGCCCTGAACGAACTTTATCTGACTCTATGTAAACTGGAAACTACACACCCTGGGGCTGCATTCATCGTAGCTGGGGATTTTAACAAGGCTAATCTGGAAACAAAACTCCCTAAATTCTACCAGCATATCGATTGTGCTACCAGGGCTGGTAAAACCCTGGATCATTGTTATTCTAATATCCGCGATGCATATAAGGCCCTCCCCCACCCTCCTTTCGGAAAAGCTGACCACGACTCAATTTTGTTGCTTCCAGCCTACAAACAGAAACTAAAACAAGAAGCTCCCGCGGTCAGGTCTGTTCAACGCTGGTCCGACCAATCTGATTCCACGCTTCAAGACTGCTTCGATCACGTGGATTGGGATATGTTCCGCATTGCGTCCAACAACAACATTGACGAATACGTTGATTCGGTGAGCGAGTTCATTAGAATGTGCATCGGCGACGTAATACCCACAGCAACGATTAAAACATTCCCAAACCAGAAACCGTGGATTGATGGCAGCATTCGCGTGAAACTGAAAGCGCGAACCATTGCTTTTAACCAGGGCAAGGTGACTGGAAACATGACCGAATACAAACAGTGTAGCTATTCCCTCCGCAAGGCAATCAAACAAGTCACAATTCAACAGCTCAGACACAAGAGGTATGTGGCAGGGTCTACAGTCAATCACGGATTACAAAAATAAAACCAGCCCCGTCGCAGACCAGGATGTCTTGCTCCCAGACAGACTAAATAACTTTTTTGCTCGCTTTGAGGACAATACAGTGCCACTGACACGGCCCGCTACCAAAACCTGCGGGCTCTCCTTCACTGCAGCCGAGGTGAGTAAAACATTTAAACGTGTTAACCCTCACAAGGCTGCAGGCCCAGACGGCATTCCCAGCCGCGTCCTTAGAGCATGCGCAGACCAGCTGGCTGGTGTGTCTACGGACATATTCAATCAATCCTTATCCCAGTCTGCTGTTCCCACATGCTTCAAGAGGGCTACCATTGTTCCTGTTCCCAAGAAAGCTAAGGTAACTGAGCTAAACGACTACCGCCCCGTAGCACTCACTTCCGTCATCATTAAGTGCTTTGAGAGACTAGTCAAGGACCATATCACCTCCACCCTACCTGACACCCTAGACCCACTCCAATTTGCTTACCGACCCAATAGGTCCACAGACGACGCAATCGCAACCACACTGCACACTGCCCTAACCCATCTGGACAAGAGGAATACCTATGTGAGAATGCTGTTCATCGACTACAGCTCAGCATTTAACACCATAGTACCCTCCAAACTCGTCATCAAGCTCGAGACCCTGGGTCTCGACCCCGCCCTATGCAACTGGGTACTGGACTTCCTGACGGGCCGCCCTCAGGTGGTGAGGGTAGGTAACAACATCTCCACCCCGCTGATCCTCAACACTGGGGCCCCACAAGGGTGCGTTCTGAGCCCTCTCCTGTACTCCCTGTTCACCCACGACTGCGTGGCCATGCACACCTCCAACTCAATCATCAAGTTTGCGGACGACACTACAGTGGTAGGCTTGATTACCAACAACGACGAGACGGCCTACAGGGAGGAGGTGAGGGCCCTCGGCATGTGGTGTCAGGAAAATAACCTCACACTCAACGTCAACAAAACAAAGGAGATGATTGTGGACTTCAGGAAACAGCAGAAAGAGCACCCCCCTATCCACATCGACGGGACAGTAGTGGAGAGGGTAGTAAGTTTTAAGTTCCTCGGCGTACACATCACGGACAAACTGAATTGGTCCACCCACACAGACAGCGTTGTGAAGAAGGCGCAGCAGCGCCTCTTCTACCTCAGGAGGCTGAAGAAATTCGGCTTGTCACCAAAAGCACTCACAAACTTCTACAGATGCACAATCGAGAGCATCCTGTTGGGCTGTATCACCGCCTGGTACGGCAACTGCTCCGCCCACAACCGTAAGGCTCTCCAGAGGGTAGTGAGGTCTGCACAACGCATCACCGGGGGCAAACTTTCTGCCCTCCAGGATACCTACACCACCCGATGTCACAGGAAGGCCATAAAGATCATCAAGGACAACAACCACCCAAGCCAAGCCACTGTCAGTACAGGTGCATCAAAGCAGGGACCGAGATACTGAAAAACGGCTTCTATCTCAAGGCCATCAGACTGTTAAACAGCCACCACTAACATTTAGTGGCCGCTGCCAACATACTGACTCAACTCCAGCCACTTTAATAATGGGAATTGATGGAAATGTATGTAAAAATGTAACAATGTAACAAAATGTAACAAATTAAACAATGCCACTTAATATAATGTTTACATACCCTACATTACTCATCTCATATGTATATGTATATACTGTACTCTATATCATCTACTGCATCTTGCCATTTTTATGTAATACATGTATCACTAGCCACTTTAAACTATGCCACTTTATGTTTATATACCCTACATTACTCATCGCATATGTATATACTGTACTCTATACCATCTACTGCATCTTGCCTATGCCGTTCTGTACCCTCACTCATTCATATATCTTTATGTACATATTCTTTATCCCTTTACACTTGTGTGTATAAGGTAGTAGTTATGGAATTGTTAGGTTAGATTACTCGTTGGTTATTACTGCATTGTCGGAACTAGAAGCACAAGCATTTCGCTACACTCGCATTAACATCTGCTAACCATGTGTATGTGACAAATAAGATTTGATTTGATTTGATTTGAACAATTGAGGGACACAGCAACTGAATTTCAGTAAGTACATTTAAATGAAAACGTCATAAAACCAACAAAACTTATAAATAAAAAGGTACCCATAGTCTTATGGTGATGAGACTAGAGCCAGGGCGAGTAATGGTACCATGGAAAGCCCCGCTGACAGCTGTCTGTAGGCATTTATTGAAGAAGTGTCTACGTGGTCTGCAGCCACAACAAATAGCACAAGGTGCTATTGAGCACGGGGTGTTATTTCATATGTATGGGAAGTAACGACAAAATAATAGTTGAAGATGCACATGGAGTAATAACGGTGATTACTGAGAGTGTTTAGGAATAGTACTAAGTGAATGTGTGAGTTTGGAAAGGATGTGTTAAGCTGATTGAAATTTGGTTAATAAAAAGTTTTAAACTTATTGAAATTTGGATAAAAAGAGGATTGAAATATAGATAATAAGAGGTATTATTTCTATGAAGTACTGAGTGAATGAGAGCTGTCAGGGGACTAGCTCCGGTGTGCGTGTCTGAATGAATACCCCAACCAGTTTTTTCATCTGTAACATTCAATTCAATTCAATTCAATTTTATTTTATATAGCCCTTCGTACATCAGCTAATATCTCGAAGTGCTGTACAGACACCCAGCCTAAAACCCCAAACAGCTAGTAATGCAGGTGTAGAAGCACGGTGGCTAGGAAAAACTCCCTAGAAAGGCCAAAACCTAGGAAGAAACCTAGAGAGGAACCAGGCTATGAGGGGTGGCCAGTCCTCTTCTGGCTGTGCCGGGTGGAGATTATAACAGAACTATGCCAAGATGTTCAAAAATGTTCATAAGTGACAAGCATGGTCAAATAATAATCATGAATAATTTTCAGTTGGCTTTTCATAGCCGATCATCAAGAGTTGAAAAACAACAGGTCTGGGACAGGTGGCGGTTCCATAACCGCAGGCAGAACAGCTGAAACTGGAATAGCAGCAAGGCCAGGCGGACTGGGGACAGCAAGGAGTCACCACGGGCGGCAGTCCCGACGCATGGTCCTAGGGCCCAGGTCCTCCGAGAGAAAGAAAGAGAGAAGGAGAAAATTAGAGAGAGCCAAGATTTTCAAAATGTTCATAAATGACAAGCATGGTCAAATAATAATCAGGAATAAATCTCAGTTGGCTTTTCATAGCCGATCATTAAGAGTTGAAAACAGCAGGTCTGGGACAGGTAGGGGTTCCATAACCGCAGGCAGAACAGTTGAAACTGGAATAGCAGCAAGGCCAGGCGGACTGGGGACAGCAAGGAGTCACCACGGCCGGTAGTCCCGACGTATGGTCCTAGGGCTCAGGTCCTCCGAGAGAAAGAAAGAGAGAAGGAGAAAATTAGAGAGCGCCAAGATTTTCAAAATGTTCATAAATGACAAGCATGGTCAAATAATAATCAGGAATAAATCTCAGTTGGCTTTTCATAGCCGATCATTAAGAGTTGAAAACAGCAGGTCTGGGACAGGTAGGGGTTCCGTAACCGCAGGCAGAACAGTTGAAACTGGAATAGCAGCAAGGCCAGGCGGACTGGGGACAGCAAGGTGTCATCATGCCCGGTAGTCCTGACATATGGTCCTAGGGCTCAGGTTCTCAGAGAGAAAGAGAGAACGAAAGAATTAGAGAGAGCATACTTAAATTCACACAGGACACTGGATAAGACAGGAGAAGTACTCCAGGTAACCAACTGACCCTAGCCCCCCGACACATAAACTACTGCAGCATAAATACTGGAGGCTGAGACAGGAGCGGTCAGGAGACACTGTGGCCCCATCCGAAGAAACCCCCGGACAGGGCCAAACAGGAAGGATATAACCCCACCCACTTTGCCAAAGCACAGCCCCCGCACCACTAGAGGGAAATCCTCAACCACCAACATTACAATCCGGAGACAAGGCCGAGTATAACCCACAAAGGTCTCCACCACAGCACAAACCAAGGGGGGGGCGCCAACCCAGACAGGAAGATCACGTCAGTAACTCAACCCACTCAAGTGACGCACCCCTCCTTGGGACGGCATGAAAGAGCACCAGCAAGCCAGTGACTCAGCCCCTGTAACAGGGTTAGAGGCAGAGAATCCCAGTGGAGAGAGGGGAACCGGCCTGGCAGAGACAGCAAGGGCGGTTCGTTGCTCCAGAGCCTTTCCGTTCACCTTCACACTCCTGGGCCAGACTACACTCAACCATATGACCTACTGAAGAGATAAGTCTTCAGTAAAGACTTAAAGGTTGAGACCGAGTCTGCGTCTCTCACATGGGTAGGCAGACTGTTCCATAAAAATGGAGATCTATAGGAGAAAGCCCTGCCTCCCGCTGTTTGCTTAGAAATTCTAGGGACAATTAGGAGGCCTGCGTCTTGTGACCGTAGCGTACGTATTGGTATGTACGGCAGGACCAACTCGGAAAGATAGGTAGGAGCAAGCCCATGTAACGCTTTATAGGTTAACAGTAAAACCTTGAAATCAGCCCTTGCCTTAACAGGAAGCCAGTGTAGGGAAGCTAGCACTGGAGTAATGTGATCAAATTTCTTGGTTCTAGTCAGGATTCTAGCAGCCGTATTTAGCACTAACTGAAGTTTATTTAGTGCTTTATCCGGGTAGCCGGAAAGTAGAGCATTGCAGTAGTCTAACCTAGAAGTAACAAATGCATGGATTAATTTTTCTGCATCATTTTTGGACAGAAAATTTCTGATTTTTGCAATGTTACGTAGATGGAAAAAAGCTGTCCTTGAAACATTATCTATGGTTCTGTCCACCACCGCCTGTTGGATCAACAGGTAGAGGATAACATGTCTCATTAGTAACATGGATAACATGTCTCATTAGTAACGAGGATAACATGTCTCAGAGGATAACATGTCTCATTCGAGATAAAACTAGGATAATATGTCTCATCAGTGAAGATGTATTTATAACGTTATTATGTATGTAGAGATATGAAAGGAGAAAGTACTTTTCCCGAATATGCTGTTAAATAGAACATTTTTGTAAAGGAGGAATTTGTGAAGAAGAGTATAATGGGTTACTAGGGATCTGATGAAGTAACAATGGAAAAAAATAATACAACTTGCACACCCACACGTAGATGTACATAAGTGGTGTAAGAAGTATTAAGAAAAATGAATAGTATAATGGGTTACTAGATTTGATAAAGTAACAATTTATGAATGTATAATGGGTTACTAGAGTTTAACTTGCTAGGTAGAGACTTACTATGTACAGAGCATGCCATCTATAGGGGACTGATAGACAGTGCCAGCCCAGTTATAATACATGTTGATTCCAGAAAGTTTCTCTTCCCTTCTGAAGTGGCCAATGTATTTTGTAAGTTCGGAACATTGCATGTTAAACTTAATATAATAGACATTAAATGTGAAGCAAAAAGTTAATATCAAACAGAAATTGGTAATAAATAACAAGAGTGACATTGTTACGGTAGACTAAAATGAAAACAATGCCTTCCAATATTGCAACCTTGCAATAGGGGTGAAAGAAGAACTTTGTTTGAGAGTGATCCGTGTGTATTAGCAGTAGTGATTGGGAGGGTCTTGAGAGTCCTAGTTGAAGGAAACAGATATGGAGACTAGTGAAAGTAACAAAGTTAATGGTAATAGTAGTATCTTTAGGTATGAATAATTGAACAAGACACATTTTTGTCCATTTCCAATTACTATTTCTCAATTTGATTGTTTGAATATACCAGGGATTTAAGTAAGAAGGTAATGTAATCTAAACAATAATATGTTTCCTTTATGTGGAACTGTGTCCAGAATTGAAGTAGATCCATGTAAATGTGAAGAGAGCTTTGCACACCCTTATCATTCTCTCAACCAGCTTCACCTGGAATTATTTTCCAACAGTCTTGAAGGAGTTCCCACATATGCTGAGCACTTGTTGGCTATTTTTCCTTCACTCTGCGGTCCAACTCATCCCAAGCATTCTCAATTGGGTTAAGGTTGGGTGATTGTGGAGGCCAGGTCATCTGATGCAGCACTCCGCCATTCTCCTTCTTGGTCAAATAGCCCTTACACAGCCTGGAGGTGTGTTGAGGTCACCATATGATGGGGGAGTATACAGTATACAGTATACAGCCTTCGGAAAGTATTCAGACCCTTTGACTTTTTCCACATTCTGTTATGTTACAGCCTTAACCTAAAATGAATTACATTAAAAAAAAATCCTCAGCAATCTACAGACAACACCCCATAATGAAAAAGTGAACAAAAATTATAGAAATTTTAAAAACAGAAATACCTTGTTTACATAAGTATTCAGACCCTTTGCTATGTGACTCGAAATCGAGCTCAGGTGCATTCTGTTTCCATTGATAGTCCTTGAGATGTTTCTACAACTTGAATGAAGTCCACATGTGGTAGATTCAATTGATTGGACATGAATTGTAAAGGTACACACCTGTCTATATAAGGTCCCACAGTTGACATTGCATGTAAGAGCAAAAACCATGCCATGAGATGAAGGAATTGTCCATAGAGTTCCGAGACAGGATTGTGTCAAGGCACAGATCTGGGGAAGTGTACCAAAACATTTCTGCAGCATTGAAGGTCCCCAAAGAACACAGTGGCCTCCATAATTCTTAAATGGAAGAAGTTTGGAACCCCCAAGACTCTTCATAGAGTTGATGCCCGGCCAAACTGAGCAATCGGAAGAGAAGGGCCTTGATGAGGGAGGTGACCAAGAACCCGATGCTCACTCTGACAGAGCTCTGGAGTTCCTCTGTGGAGATGTTAGAACCTTCCAGAAAGTCAACCATCTCTGCAGTACTCCACCAATCAGGCCTTTGTGGTAGAGTGGCCAGACGGAAGCCACTCCTCAGTAAAAGGCACATGACAGCCCGCTTGGAGTTAGCCAAAAGGCACCTAAAGACTCTTAGACTATAAAAACAATGAAATTATGAAACCACCATTGAACTCTTTGACCTGAATGCCAAGTGTCACGTCTGGAGGAAACCTGGCACCATCCCTACAGATGTTTTTCAGTGGCAGGGAATGGGAGACTAGTCAGGATTGAGGGAAAGATGAACTGAGCAAAGTACAGAAAGATTCTTGATGATAACCTGCACCAGCACTCAGGACCTCAGACTGGGACGAAGGTTCACTTTCCAACAGGACAATGACCCTAAGCACACAGCTAAGGCAACGCAGAAGTGGTTTCAGCCAGAGCCCAGACTTGAACCTGATCGACTATCTCTGGAGAGACCTAAAAATAGCTGTGCAGCGACGCTCTCCAGCCAACCTGACAGAACTTGAGAGGATCTGCAGAGAAGAATGGGAGAAACTTCCCAAATACAGGTGTGCCAAGCTTGTACCTTAGAATACTCGAGGCTGTAATCGCTGCCAAAGATGCTTCAACAAAGTACTGAGTAAAGTGTCTGAATACTTATGTAAATGTGATATTTTTAAAAGCCAGTTTTTGCTTTGTCATTATGGGGTACTGTATGTAGATTGAGGAGTTATACAGTGAATAATTTGTCATTTGTCATACAGTGAATAATTTGTCTCGATTTCCTGAATCAGAAATGCCCTAAACTTAACTGGTGTTCTGGTCTGTCCTCTCTTGAGGATATGGTGAAGGTGACCACAGTTGGTATGTAGATGCATGGAAGGGATGATTTGACCAAGAACAGTGTGAGCCTCACCCCCTCTAACCGGCTGAAGTAATGGCGACAATGGCACTCACTATGGTCCTTTACCACTTCTATCTAAAACCTAAGTCTGAGCCAGCAACCTGTACACGGCATCCAGACTAAGCTATGAACTTTTCTCTCATGCCTTTTCTCTCAAGAGCGGCATGAGTCCACATGAAGTGACCATAGAGAGAGATCCCGTTCAAACTTCTCTCATGCTGCTGGTGTACTGGTAGGAAAATAGACAAGACATAATGGACTGTAACGGACAGTGGCGGCTCAGCTGAGATTCGTCTGCTTGGGAAAATCTTATTATTCCCCAGATATTGAACATTGGACATTATCAAGGGCCATTGGACATTATCAAGGGCCATCCACTTTGAACATGTGCTTTTGGGAGGACGACCTGTAAAGCTATATGTGACCCGATTCAGGAAACTAGGCATATGTCCAAGTCACGACTTCACAGGAGAGCCGTTTGAACGTAAAAAAGATTTTTTTTATCAAAATGCGTTTTTGGGCAGAAATGCCTTCTTGAACATGTGAGCTTTCATGTGCTTTAAACTTCTCTAGGATAGGGGGCAGCATTTTCACGTTTGGATGAAAAGCATACCCAATTTCAACTGCCAGCTACTCATCCCCAGAAGATAAGATATGCATATTATTAGTAGATTTGGATAGAAATCACTCTGAAGTTTCTAAAACTGTTTGAATCATGTCTGTGAGTATAACAGAACTTATTTAGCAGGCGAAACCCCGAGGACAAACCATTCAGATTTCTTTTGTTTTTGAGGTCACTCTCTTTTCAATGAGATTTCATTGGGAATCCAGATTTCTAATTGACCTTCTTGCAGTTCCTACCGGTTCCACTGGATGTCAACAGTCTTTAGAAATTGGTTGAGGTTTTTTCCTTTATATAATGAAGAAGTACGGCCATCTTGAACGAGGGTCACTTGAAGTGTACTGTTAGATAGAGGCGCGTTACCAGAAAGCTAGCTATAGTTTGTTTTAATCCTGTATTGAACACAGATCATCCCGTCTTCAATTTTATCGATTATTTACGTTAAAAAATACCTAAAGTTGTATTACAAAAGTAGTTTGGAATGTTTTGGCAAAGTTTACAGGTAACTTTTGAGATATTTTGTAGTCACGTTGCACAAGTTGGAACCTGTGTTTTTCTGGATCAAACGCGCCAAATAAATGGACATTTTGGATATATATCGACGGAATTAATCGAACAAAAGGACCATTTGTGATGTTAATGGGACATATTGGAGTGCCAACAACAGAAGTTCGTCAAAGGTAAGGCATGAATTATATTTTTATTTCTGCGTTTTGTGTCGCGCCTGCAGGGTTGAAATATGCGTCTCTCTCTTTGTTTACTATGGTAATATCCTCAGATAATAGCATTGATTGCTTTCGCCGAAAAGCCTATGTTGGCTGGACTCACAACAAGTGTAGCTTTAATTTGGTGTATTGCATGTGTGATTCCATGAAAGTTTGATTTTTATAGTAATTTATTTTAATTTGGCGCTCTGCATTTTTACTGTCTTTTGGCCAAGTGGGACGTTATCGTCCCACATATCCCAGAGAAGTTAATAACAAACTTGTATGCCATCTGTAAATACGAATACAATTGTTAAATTACAAGCCTTGTTGATTAAGCCACAGAAAAAGTTATCAACCTTCCCACGTGCCATGACTGGCTGAGATTATGAATGGGCTGGACATGCCGAGAGAGGAGTTCGGATTGGTGTGCCATAGAAGCTAGTCAGTCTGTGTTGGTAGTCCTGTCAAATGCGTCTTTTTTTTTAATGTATTGTGTAGTGGAGCTGCATAAGTGTGGCTGTCCACTTTCTGGAGGATCAAGTTTTGAAATCAGTGGAATTAGAGTATGATAGCTAAAGAGATGGAGGAAACACCTGTCTCCGGATTACATCTTCAAACTAAGGGTAACCATGGCATGGCATGGCATTCCTGACAGGGAGAAGCGTCCATGCACAATGATGTATATAAGTAAGATAGTCTAGCGATAGCTAGCTACATTTTCAGATATTACAAGTTTTCTAATTTTGACAGAAAAGGGTTTCATTTTAAGCTACAGTGTAGTCTTAGCTGACGTTATTGTTTGTTTCCCAGAGCCATGTGCTGTACTAGTTAGCTAGCTAATATTGAACATGATTGGTTTGCTCCCAGCACTGTGGCATTGTTGGCACTGTTCATTGTTTAACTAGCTAATGTTGGCTGGCTGGCTTGTTAGCTAATGTTACACAACCTGTGTATAACATCCGTTGAATATGGCCTGTGTCAGTAAACATCTGCAAAAAAACGTAATGAAATTGCTGTCAGCAGAGCTGGTTAGGCTGTTTTCATGCTATCCAGAGGTAAACAAATCATCGGCCAGAGCGTCAAGTGTGCGCTTCAAGAGCGAATTGAGATGGGTGGGGCTAAAGCTTAGGGTGAGGGTGTGAACGATGCTGAATGGGTGTAGACAAAGTAGAGCTCCTCACTAGAGAACAAAACATTCAAAGGTGATTTTCTCAAAAAAGAGTTTACAAGTTGATCAACTTTCAAAGCAGAATTACTTTCCCATTGTTCCTCAAATGCAGTGTATGATATACCATTTTGTAGCTCTGAGTCTCTACTTTGTAGCTCTGAGTCTCTCATCTAATGTAAAAAACACATTTTCAAATTTTGCTACAAGACCGAATCCAGGTGGTGAGTCACAAAGAAACGGCAGAAGATTGAGTGCTGGGAGGGAGGGGGGTGGTCAACCGTGCCCGTAATTGATTTAGGCTTCTCCCCAAAAAATATTTGGGGCATCAGGTTGATTGGGTCTGCACACTGCAAAATGTATAGTAATTTAGACATGCCACTCGTGACAAAAGCTCCAGCTGAAATGTCATTGCCAGACTCCATAAATAAAATTGTGTAATGAAGCATATGTGTAACTGTATGAAGTGAAGGTCTTAAGTTAAAGTGACTATGCATAGATAATAACAGAGAGTAGAAGCAGCATAGAAGAGGGGGGGGCAATGCAAATAGTCTGGGTAGCCATTAGATTAGATGTTCAAGATTCTTACGGCTTGGGGGTAGAAGCTATTTAGAAGCCTCTTGGACCTAGACTTGGCGCTCCGGTTCCGCTTGCTGTGCGGTAGCAGAGAGAATAGTCTATGACTAGGGTGGCTGGAGTCTTAGACCATTTTTAGGGCCTTCCTCTGACACCGACTGTTGTAAAGGTCCTGGATGGCAGGAAGCTTGGCCCCGGTGATGTACTGGGACGTACGCACATCCCTCTGTATTGCCCTGCCGTTGGCCCTGCCGAGCAGTTGCCATACCATGCAGTGATGCAACCGGTCAGGATGCTCTAGATGGTGCAGCTGTTAAACCTTTTTGAGGATCTGAGGACCCATGCCAAATCTTTTCAGTCTCCTGAGGGGAAATAGGTTTTGTCGTGCCTTCTTCACGACTGTCTTGGTGTGCTTGGACCATGTTAGTTTGTAGGTAATAGACGCCAAGGAACTTGAAGCTCTCAACCTGCTCCACTACTGCCCCGTGGATGAGAATGGTGGCGTGCTCGGTCAACTTTTTCCTGTAGTCCACAACTATCTCCTTAGTCCTGATCACATTGAGGTCTTTGACCTCCTCCTGACCTCCTCCCTATAGGCTGTCTCATCGTTGTCGGTGATCAGTCCTACCACTGTTGTGTCATCGGCAAACTTAATGATGGTGTTGGTGTTGGAGTCGTGACTGGCCATCCAGTCATGAGTGAACAGGGAGTACAGGAGAGGACTGAGCACGCACCCCTGAGGGGCCCCTGTGTTGAGGATCAGCGTGGCAGATGTGTTGTTACCTACCCTTACTACCTGGGGCAGCCCATCAGGAAGTTCAGGATCCAGTTGCAGAGGGAGGTGTTTAGTCCCAGAGTCCTTAGCTTAGTGATGAGTTTGAGGGCACTAGGGTGTTGAACGCTGAGCTGTAGTCAATGAATAGCATTCTCACATTGCATCATCTGTGGATCTGTTGGGGCGGTATGCAAATCAGAGTGGGTCTAGGGTTTCTGGGATAATCGTGTTGATGTGAGCCATGGCCAGCCTTTCAAAGCATTTCATGGCTACAGATATGAGTGCTATGGGTCAGTAGTTATTTAGGCAGGTTACCTTAGTGTTCTTGGCAACAGGGACTATGGTGGTCTGCTTGAAACATGTTGGTATTACAGACTCAGACAGGGAGAGTTTGGAAATGTCAGTGAAGACACTTTCCAGTTGGTCAGCTATGTAACTTGCCTTAGTTACTGATTCTTGAGTAGAGGACTGTTTGGTAAAAAAAAATGTTTTGGGGCTTGCAAGTTTGTGGGAAGTTTAGAGGCCTTGGTTGTCTTTTCCTGAGAGGACATAGTGCTAGTGTAGATAGCATGCTTGCTTAAAAAAATCACGACTGAGGTTGTATTCCTTGAAAACTGCTCTATTTCCTTGGCATATCAGACATAATACCTTCTGTCCCACATTAGGAAAAAATGATTTCGGTGTCTATTCTTTATTGAACACACAACGTTCACTTTTGTCCACTTTTGTCTTTTACGCCACACAAATTTTTCATGTCAATGTTTTCAAGCGTGGATGGTAAACGTAGACTGGAATTGAGAGTGTGAATAAAGAGTGACCTTGCCCGCCTCTGGTCTATTGCAACTTCCCACAAGAAAAGGGTTTAGGTGAGGCAGGTGAACCTGTAGCCATATTACATCAACAGAATTTGACACGAGATCCTCTCTAAGCTTTCTAGGAATATGACTCTGAATATATACAGCAACACCTCCCCCATTGGCATTCCTGTATCTTCTGTAGATGTTAAAACCATGTATTGCTATCACTGTATCATCAAAGGAATTATCTAAGTGAGTTTCAGTACATATGAATTTGACCTTTGATCTAGGAAGTTATCGATTTCATGAACCTTGTTTTCAGCCTACATACTGAATGTTAACGTGGGCCATTTTTTGCCCTTTCTGGGTTGTTTGTTTGTTTTTAGTGCTTTAGTGAGAGGCTTATCAGAGGTCGTAGACATGGCAGTGATATTTACATTTGAGCTGATAGTGAAGGGTGAACTACTTACAGTGGGCTTCCTACTATGGCAGACTGTTTCAGTGCTAACAGTGTAACTCAGGTTCATAGGCACATGATTACTACTGACAATAGCTGTCGGAATGACAGAGGCGTTAAGGGGAGTTAGAGGAACATAAATTAGGTTACATACATTATGACTGATAACACCCCTGGGAAAATGTACATCTGCAGCAGTTTAAAAAAACACTAAAGATGGCACAATATTATACACTGCTGTATAATCACATTTCAGTGTTTATTGTGTTGCAATACTGTAAGATAGGCCTAAAATAACATGAACATTGCTAGTGCATTATCCATTGTCTTCCATGTCATACTCTGGTTATCTGAGGTTTGGGCAGGTGTGAATCAAAGGCTCTGAGGTCTGATTTTCTATATTTATTACTGTACTATGATAAGTTAAAAGGGCCTTTTTTGCATATCCACAGTAGAGTTTGGCATCCCTGTAAAGCAGGAGGTAGTTGGTCTAGTCTGAACAGCTGCCCTGCTCCTGTGATGGCTGAGGAGTTGCCTGCCTGGGATGAAGGAGTGAAAGAAAGAGGGAGGGAGAGGAGGGGGCAGGGAGGGGAAGACGCTGTCTCCTCAGATGGACGGTGGAGACGTGCCGAGGAGAGGAGCATTGAAGGAGCAACATGCTCCAGATCCGTTTTCCGCCATGCCACTGGAAGAGACAGTATAATGGAGGGCCTCTCTGAAGACTAGACACAGTCGATTTGCATGAACCTGGTCAGGACCTCTCTTCATAGCATAATTAAGTGCAGGTGCACTGTCAAATCAGAACAAGGGGGATTTTGTACTTGCAAATTGATAGTTACTAATTAACGGAAGATACATATTTAATTAGCTTGAAGTGGTATCTTCTACCACACTTCCTGTGCAGATGTCTGTGTGCTGCCCCCGCCGCAATAATTATTGTCAGAGGGAGAAAGATAGAAGGAGATGGAGAGAGAGATGGAGAGAGACAGACAGAGGGTGAGAGAGAGAGAGAGCACAGAGAGAACAACACCCATTTCCATGGCTGCCAAGCTGCCAGAACAGTGATAGTGTTTTTTTTATTTTTTCTCTGCAAAGCCTGGTGGAATCGATCCAAGCTTTGACATAAGCCATTATTGTGTGAGGTGCTTAGAATGTAGGGCACATACCAGAGCAGTAACCTCGGAATATCGGGAGAAAATAAAAGGACCTTTGATGCAGAATTTAAAACATGACCACTGCATAAACAGAACATTCATCTCACAGGAACACATACTGTAAATCATTATCCATGAAAATGAAAAGTGGAAGTTTGTGAATAGTCTATATTTTTTTTGTGGAAAGTTATTTCAAAAGTGTCAAAATTAATAACCTTCCAAAAAAGAATACAGTGAAATATCCTTGGTCTCTTTGTGACAGTTTAGTGTCCATGTGGCAACAGAGGCAGAAGAAATGCATCTCCTCATGAAGCTCTAACATTGTAGAGGACTACCAGCACTACTGCCTACTGAGAGCTCTGGCCAGGGGTACATTGCACCAAACCACCAGGTATTACACTCCAATAGGGATAATACTGTATGATTCATACTGAAGGTGTGACTGTTCTCTGTTGTAAATGGCTTGTTAACACCAACAAAACATCCGGTGCTATTTTCAAATCACTCATCAAATAGACAGTGTAATACAAAGTATACTTTCCATAAAAAAATGTGGGTGTCTGACTCTCAAGCTACGTCATTGTTTAGTGCACATGCTGCTAAGTGCAATATGTTTACAGTTTAGATGAACATTTTCCATGGAAAGGGAGGTCAATACATTATGTGTTTGACATTAAAGAGGTGCTTGGGGAGAATAAACCCAATCAATCCCAGAAAGGGAACGCGGGAGAAGCAAATTGCTTAAGTGCTCAGCTATTCTGACTGGAATCCCAGGTGAATAGCACTGTTAGTAATGAGATATAATATCTAGTGCCCTGGGAGAATCCTATTCATATAATGCTTGGGGAGACCCAGTTTCTGTGGCATTTCAAATCTAATTGGAAACACTTTCATAATACATAAAAGGGACATTTGGAACTCTCATCGTGCGGGAACAGGAGACACAATGAAGCATAGCAAAACTATTAAACTGGTTCCAAATATTCCACACCACAGGTGCAATTCATTACACAACCAAAACAAAGCCAGCTGTTGAAATGTATAAAGGAGTCCTGCATGTTCATTAGTGGGGGTGACTGTTCACTGTCAGCAGATTTCAATGGCACCTCATGTATCATCATTAATTATCATCAGCTTAAATTGTGACTTCCACCACCTTAGGGTGGGAGACACACACTGTGAGTTTAATCGTTTTCTGTAAAAAATGATAATGGGAAGACAATCCATTTCGGCAGTGCCACCACCTACAAGATACCAATTTTACCTCTGATTAATATTGGTCATTATTTGGTGTGGAAATGTCATATTACTCAAGAGACTGAGTTTGTCCAAAGAAATACATCTTAAAGTCTAATTTCACATTTCTATTGATTGTTAGTGCCCCTGAGTGGCGCAGTGGTCTATGGCACTGCATCTCAGTGCAAGAGGTGTCACTGCAGTCCCTGGTTTGAATCCAGGCTGCAGCACATCTGGCTGTGATTTGGAGTCCCATAGGGCGGTGCACAATTGGCCCAGCGTCGTCCGGGTTTGGCCGGGGTAGGTCGTCATTGTAAATAAAAATTTGTTCTTAACAGGCTTGCCTGGTTAATTAAAAAATATCATAGTAAATTATTTTTATGAACTGAGTAGTAAATGCAGCATTATATTGGTGCTCAAATTTAATTTGAATGGAGAACTCCTTACCAAAACGGACAATTGATTGAGATTAAGCGTGACAAATAAAAGTGGCATTTCAGAAGAAAGACAGAGGGCATACAGCTATCTTTTAGCTATGTTTTCTTTTAAAAGTAACCCCCAAGCGAACAGAGACAGTTGCCCTTTCATATATCCCTGTCCTTTGAGACAGCCCTATAAGGAAAAACTACAAAGCCATGGTGAACTATGTTACTCTAGTAATTGAGTCTCTGAGTGCTGAGAGACCTAGCAGTTTTTTCTCTCTCTAATGCCCATGGCACTTCACTTGGCATCTCTTCCCCATTATAAACAGCATAGCACATCGCAGGCACCGTGGGATTTCTGTTCCAATCAATTTATCTTTATTTGCTTCTGTCGAGCCACTGGCAAAATGCTACAGACATCTCTCAGATGTTATGTCTCACACTGCATCTCCTAAGCAGCACCTACTACATTCTGTATCATCTGTATCTGTGGTTCTGCATTTTATCTGCCTTTCCCTAGTCTCTCTAGCTATATTTATATTTATATCCATATCATATATTTTTCAATTTTCTTGTATAACTGTCACTGCATTGTATTCAGCTCAGTTGGAATTGAGAAATACTGAAACTCAATCGGATCCAGAATGGCTATTTTGTGTTGGAAAGAATGATGGGCTGAATGGACTCTGCTGTTGCTCTGTGGGGTAGTTTGATGGTCTGTGTGCCTGTCTCATGGCTCTTCAGAGGTTGAAGTGTGTAGTGCGTCCTGACTGAGTGGAGTGTGGGGGTGGATGGGATGATGCTGCATTGGGACTGACGTAAGTCGTGGCACCATTTGAGGCTTCAACATTAGGAGACTAGGAGTCATGCTCCAGGCTAGGTGTCTGCCTGGGTTAACATACACTGGCCATGCTACAGAAAGTCCCAGCAGAACACTCGGGGTGCACTAATAATAATAATACATTTGTATAGAGTCTTTCATTACAGTGTTATCGAAAATAAAATATAAAATAAAAACATCTCACATTTAGAATCAAGACAGGAAATAGGAATAGTAGGTCAAAGGACTTTCCAGATTAGGACTACAAGAAAAGTCTGTTTCAAAAATTCTAATCGATGGGCCCACTCTCAGATGGTCAGGGATAGTATTTCATAGGCGAGGGTCAAGGCAGCAGAAGGCTCGGTCCCATCCCACATCTGGTTCTGATAAACATGCTATTTGCATTTGTTTCTGCCATGGCAGATCAAGATAGCTGGCTTATATTGTTAGATATATCATGAATACGTTTCTTGACATGGACTGAATGTACTGTGTTGTCAGAAAATTATTTTATACCATTAAACAATAAATTCATTATACACTTTTAACTTAGTAGCTTTTTCTCTCATGCACATGCCACTTTCAACCCTAACCATAACCTTAATCCCAACCATAACCATAACATTAGCTATAACCATAACTTTAAATCCGGACCCAAACCTTATCACTAACCATAACTTAGCCCTAACCATAACCTTAGCACAATCCCTTTCCCTTTCCCTTTTACCTTGCAACCTTTCTATATTATGTCATGACTGTTCTGTGAGGATCTAAATAAGTCAGATCAACTTTGCAATAAATA
This sequence comes from Salvelinus alpinus, assembly GCF_045679555.1. Classification (NCBI taxonomy): domain Eukaryota; kingdom Metazoa; phylum Chordata; class Actinopteri; order Salmoniformes; family Salmonidae; genus Salvelinus; species Salvelinus alpinus. The sequence continues at coordinate 20,083,514 of NC_092087.1, read as the reverse complement.
ACTTCAACTAGACCCCTTCTCACCCGCAGAGGGGGGAGAAGGGAACTGGTGGGGGGTTGACAGCTCACACCCTGTTGTAAATCAAGGACAGAACATTCAGCATCTCCTTCTCCAATGTTCACCAGAAGAATGTGCCTTTGTCTACACAGACCTTTTCCTGCCGAAACTCTAACACGTTCTAAAACGAATACTGGAACAATATTTCTAACATAGAACGTGGGGAATGGTCAGAGGCGACCTAAAATAACACTAATGTCAGTTTTGTTGTTATTTTGTGACGTCGTTAAAAATGTTATAAAGGAAATACTGTAACTTGGGAAGTGCACACACTTCATGTGTGAAGTGTCCATCCAATCTATAGTGCATGAAATAGGAAAAATTATGAAAGTGTCTTCGTTAAGAGAGGGACATGATTTTAGTAGCCATAAGAGATAATCGTTTTACATGACTTTGTACAAGTGACAAGTCACACCATTGAGTGAGGTCAGAGAGCGTGTCAGCCTGACGGAACCGCCTTTTCTAACAAACTGTACAAAATTATGGGTTAACTTCTTATGGCTGAAGGGGCAGTATTGAGTAGCTTGGATGAAAGGTGCCCATATCAAACGGCCTGCTCCTCAGTCATAGTTCCTAATATTTGCATATTATTATTAGTATTGGATAGAAAACACTCTAAAGTTTCTAAAACTGTTTGAATTATGTCTGTGAGATTAACAGAACTCATAGTGGCAGGCAAAATCTTGAGTTGAAATCAAAACAGGAAGTCAGAAATCTGAGCCTGTATGTATGTTCAACCCATGGGTCACAGAAGAAACATTAGTGTGCTACCTCAGCCGGTATGTGACCATCTTGCCAGGAGTGAGAGACATTAAGGACGCCCTTGGCATCTGGACAGGGAAGAGGCAGTTACGTGTGCTGCTAAAGGAGGACGAGAGCGGCCATGATGGCTACCGCCATCCTCCCGCTTCCTTTTCCATCGGAGCAGACAGGGGCTACCTTATGTATGCTGGTCCCGTGTGGCTCAGTTGGTAGAGCATGGCGCTTGCAACGCCAGGGTTGTGGGTTCATTCCCCACGGGGGGACCAAGATGAATATGTATGAACTTTCCAATTTGTAAGTCGCTCTGGATAAGAGCGTCTGCTAAATGACTTAAATGTAAATGTATTCACCAGAGTCCCTTAAGAAATCCACTTGAGTTATGAAGGATGTTGCACTGCCTAGGGGTTCCACTAGATGTCAACCATCAATAGAAATTCCAATGAGACTTCTATGATGTTGTGGGAGAGAATGATAGCAGAATCAGTCAGGTGTCCATCAAGCAGCCATTTTCTGATCATGCTTTTTTTTCATGGAAGTCACCTACGTTCCATTGCTCACGCAGACAAGAACGAATACTCCGGTTGGAACTTTATTGAAGCTATATGTTAAAAACATCCTAATGATTGATTCAGTACTTAGTTTGAAATGTTTCTTTGACCGGTAATATCACATTTTGAAGTTTTTGTCCGATATAAAGCTGACCAGAATTTGCGTTTGGACATGTTTACCAAACGCGCTAACAATTGGACATAAATAACGGATTTTTTCAAACAAAACAAACATTTATTGTGGACCTGGAATTCCTGGTGTGCTTTCTGATGTAGATCATCAAAGGTAATGGAATATTTATCATGTATTTTTGTGTTTATGGTGACGCCATCTTTGCATTTGTGGCATGCTACTTTTGAGCGCCGTCTCAGATTATAGCGTGCATTTCTTTTTCCGTAAAGTTTTTTTGAAATCTGACACAGCGGTTGCATTAAGGAAAGGTATATCTATAATTCAATTTGTATAACTTGTATTATCATCTTTATTTATGATGAGTATTTCTGTTGAAACGATGGGCTATGCAAAGTCACTTGATGTTTTTGCAACTAGTGAATCTAGTCGCCTCAATGTAAACTCAGATTTTTTTATATAAATATGAATTTAAGAATTAACAGATTAGACCAGAGAGACGTTGAGCTGCAGCTCACGTTTAGAATAGTCTAAACTTTGAATCTCAACACAAGGTAGAGACGATAAAGTCACCTCCCGGACAATCACTGGTATGGCTGATTAGCTGTCCTAAGTAAAGTATCTATAAAAGCGAATTTAAGTGGGACCATTCTACTACTCTTTTCAAATCACCGACACGGCTGGCTAGCCTATCATCAAAGAACCATCTTCCAGAGCAAATGGAAGTAGAATAAACTCTGTAGTTCTGTTCAGGACTACACGACAAGTCACCGGATACCGGACAACTGCAGAGGAGAACAACAATATAAGACGGGTGGGGACCCCTTTTGGACAATTAGAGCCTTACAAGCGTGCCACTAATAGGCCCAAACAGCCCCCTTTCCAAGAAGGCCTGGTTAGGAGAGATAAATGGCAAACCAAGACATTTCCATGTAAATACGTTCATGATTTCTTACTCCAAGCGGGTGGCGGTTTGTGTGCAAAGTATAAGTAAGAGTAGTTTCAAAATGTACCAACGTTAAGTGTCTCTGTCCCTTTCTCTCCCACCCACTCCATGTATTTTGTAACACGCCGCCATATTGTTGTCAGTCCACTAGGGACCTTTTCTAATGTATTAAGTGTGTATGATTATCCTGTGTTACTATTTAGTTAGCTAGGAAATAAATAATTAAACCAATTTGTGTAGTACAGAATCATAAGTAACGCACAGGTTTTTGCAGATGCAAGGAGGTTACAACTGTTCAGAATGGTGATATGATACGAGGTTATAATTAATAAGTTACCTGTTTATGAATGTGGTTATTCGGCAGATGGTAACTTCTTAAAGAACTGCTCTCGTGTCTGCCCGAGTGGTACAGTGGGCTAAGGCACTGCATCGCAGTTGCTAGCTGTGCCACTAGAGATCTTGGTTTGAGTCCAGGCTCTGTCGCAGCCGGCCGTGACCGGGAGGCCCATGGGGCGACGCACAATTGGCCCAGCATCGTCCGGGTTAGGGGAGGGTTTGGCTGGCAGGGATGTCCTTTTCCCATTGCCCTCTAGCGACTCCTGTTGCGGGCTGGGCACAGTGCACGCTGACACGGTTGCCAGGTGTACGGTGTTTCCTCCGACACATTGGTGTGGCTGGCTTCCGAGTTAAACGGACATTGTGTCAAGAAGCAGTGTGGATTGGTTGGGTTGTGTTTTGGAGGACGCATGGCTCTCAACCTTCGCCTCTCCAGAGTCTGTACGGGAGTTGCAACGATGAGACAAGACTGTAACTACCAATTGGATACCATGAAATTGTAGAGGTAAAAAATGATAAAAATATATTTTTTAAGAGAACTGCTCTCTTGGTGCCCCAAATCCTAATTAGTTAATTGTTACATGATAATTTTTTATAGGGTAACAAAATCAAAAGTAACAGTCAGTATCTGGTGTGGCCTCCAGCTGCATTAAGTACTGCAGTGCATCTCCTCCTCATGGACTGCACCAGATTTGAAAGTTCTTGCTATGAGATGTAACCCCACTCTTCCACCAAGGCACCTGCAAGTTCCCGGACATTTCTGAGGGGAATGGCCCTAGCCCTCACACTTCGATCCAACAGGTCCCAGATGTGCTCAATGGGATTGGCTCTTCGCTGGCCATGGCAAAACATTGACATTCCTGTCTTGCAGGAAATCACACACAGAACGAGCAGTATGGCTGATGGCATTGTCATGCTGGAGGGCATTGTCAGGATGAGCCTGCAGGAAGGATACCACATGAGGGATGCGGATGTCTTCCCTGTAACGCACAGCATTGAGATTGCCTGCATTGACAACAAGCTCAGTCCGATGATGCTGTGACACATAGCCCTAGATCATGACAGACCCTCCACCTCCAAATCGATCCCGCTCCAGAGTACAGGCCTCGGTGTAACGCTCATTCCTTCGACGATAAAATGCAAATCCAACCATCCCCCCTGGTCAGAAAAAAACGCAACTCGTCAGTGAAGAGCACTTTTTGCCAATCTTGTCTGGTCCAACAACGATGGGTTTGTGCCCATAGGCGACGTTGTTGCCAGTGATGTCTGGTGAGGACCTGCCTTACAACAGGCCTACAAGCCCTCAGTCCAGCTTCTCTCAGCCTATTGTGGACAGTGAGCACTGATGGAGGGATTGTGCGTTCCTGGTGTAACTCGAGCAGTTGTTGTTGCCATCCTGTACCTGTCCCACAGGTGTGATGTTCGGATGTACCGATCCTGTGCAGGTGTTGGTACACGTGGTCTGCCACTGCGAGGGTGATCAGCTGTCCGTTCTGTCTCCCTGTAGGGCTGTCATAGGCGTCTCACAGTACGGATATTGCATCTTATTGACCTGACCACATCTGCAGTCCTCATGCCCCCTTGCAGCATGCCTAAGGCACGTTCACGCAGATGAGCAGGGACCCTGGGCATCTTTCTTTTGGTGTTTTCAGAGTAATTAGAAAGGCCTCTTTAGTGTCCTAAGTTTTCATAACTGTGACCTTAATTGCCTACCGTCTGTAAACTGTTAGTGTATTAACAACCGTTCCACAGGTGCATGTTCATTAATTGTTTATGGTTCATTAAACAAGCATGGGAAACAGTGTTTAAACTCTTTACAATTAAGATCTGTGAGGTTTTTGGGATTTTTACAAATTATCTTTGAAAGACAGGGTCCTGTAAAAGGGACGTTTCTTTTTTTGCTGAGTTCACATAACAGTCTTCAGATTAATGAAAGTAAAGTCACGACAGTTATATTTTACTGCCAAAATACAATATATATATCAACAATATTATACAATATTATTTTACATTTTGTGAGAAATGCATCTGAATGATTTCACATTAGCGTGAATGATTTTGCATCAGCGTGAATACATTTATTGAATCTTTGACCAGCAAATATACACAGTTTTTCCTTAAGTCTTACCTCTCAGCATGACACATTTGTCATGAATGCATAATCCTTTAGAAGTGTGAAGAACATTAAACACAATTTTTTATAACCTGAATAGCCTTCCTCTGCATTCATTTCAAGCCACACAGATGCAGAGTTTGCAATGCCACTTAGGAGACAATAATTGCTGAAATCCAGGGCTCAGGAAGCATAAAAATGCTCGGCTTGTTTGATAAATGGATGTTCCGGTTGAACTTTATTTATGTTGAGTGGGCTGAGGTCAAAGCAATATTTCACAAGCTTGAGCATGAAAATCAGCATTGACAAGGAATTTTGAGAGGGGTGCACTTTGCATGGAGGCTGTGCCATTTTATAGTCTAAGATGCACACTGAATGTAAATGTGTGCTTGTGATAGCAGCCTCGAGAAACCTTGAGAGCATAAAAAGTCCTCTCTATCTGAAAGATATCTTGGTTCTAGAATACAAAATGATTGCAATGGACAAATGCTTGAAATCCACACAGATGTACAGCATTGCAATCAACATCATCTCAACACACATATTTTTGTTCACCAGATGAGACGGTCAAATTAATCGTCACATTCTTTCCCTGACCTACAAAGGCACATTCCAATCCATTCATTTGACCCTCCCTTTCATGCCTTTACACTTGGTCATCTCACACAACTCCCATATTCATTTCATTCTTTATCATTTTCATGGTCTGCAGAATGTCCCTATGGATACAGAATGTTGCCTGTCCATAGACGACTGAAAATTACAATGAGGCCACCGTTGAATGGACAACAAAAGCTGCTAGTCTGGAAACGCTTGTTGCTGTCTCGTAGAAGAGATATGATTTGGCATGCTCTGTCAAAGCCTGAACTCTGGAAACAAACAAAATGCGAGTCTATGACTCAAACAACCAACACACACACACACACACACACACACACACACACACACACACACACACACACACACACACACACACACACACACACACACACACACACACACACACACACACACACACACACACACACACACACACACACACACACACACACACACACACACACACACACACACACACACACGACAATCATATCTTAGAAAGGGTACTTTAGATGGGCAGATCGAGCACATAGTAGTTATCACGTGGACATTTGAAGTGTATTCAGCCCTCTTCAAGCTGAGTCCCATAGAGACTCGTCTATTGATGGCAAATGCCAGCAAGGACTTCCAAGGCCTCTGCAGTATAACGGGAAAAATATCAAATGCACCTATCTTAGTGATTCACATGGAAATGCCAGCCAAATATGTTGAAAACTAGCAGCATGTGTTGAAGTGTAATATGTATATTTAACAGAATGAGAAAGTTCACAGTGTGGTAAAGGTCAGGTAGCATTGAGTCTAGAGGCCAACACCATGACAGAATTCTAATTCTACTGTTGCTACTAGCACTGCTGCTGGAACACTGCTCATATAGCAGGGGGAACATCACTGCACTGACATAAAAGGAATAAACACTGTCCTAATTGTAGTCCGGGTCATATCATTTTATCTAATTGCAACAACAGCAGGAGAATAACCCTGCTAGGTGCAACACCACCAGGACCAAGGTAAGACAAAGGGCCGTGATCGCAGTGAGCCAACTGTCTCACACACAAGAGCAAGATAACATACTGTGTTGCCTGTTCATTTCCCTACTGCTTGGTGCCTCGGGGGCGCAGCAGCAGCATTTGGGCAGCCTGATCTAATGCCATGACCTGGGCCCCAGCTAAGCTCTTGGGCAGAGCAGGAACAGGCAGGCTAAACAGCCTCTGCATGCCAAGAGAGATACATCCCCATTCTGACTACATCAGGGAGCCTGATAATGGCAGGCTGGAGCAGGTCTCCTCTGTTTACTTTCTCTTGAGGACCTGCTGCCCCTCCGCCTGTAAATTAGGTGGCAAAGCAGAGGTGTCAAACCGGAGGAGCTGGAAATGTGTGGGAGCTCAACCCACCAGGATTAATCGCCAGGGTTGTGATAAGAGTCTGCAACTCTCTCTTTATCCTTCCTGCATGCCACATCAGCAACACTTCACACAAAGATAGATGCGCAGAAACGTGTGATGACAGAACCAAAGAGCAGGTCTTCAATCTCTCCTCTTTATTTATCTATCAATTGGACATCTGCTCACTAATTTCGCACAAAGAGAAATAGGCAGATGAAGTGAGAATGGGATGGCTACAGCGGGGCTACAGCAGGGTGAATAAAAAGAGCGATGGACAAACACACAGATCCCTCCTCTGTGAAGACTTGTCATCATCCACTCTCAGGGGGATTGAACATTCAAGTCTTTGTTGGCTTTATTTCACCACTCACCAAGCCATCAAAACATCCAAAAGGTGATTTCTCAGATGCACAAACTCTATGAATAATGGGGAAGTCATTACCGCGTGAAACAAAGAAGAGCAATCCGTAACTCTGATGTTTAAAGTTGAACAATAGGATACTCCTATTCAGTGATATCTCTCCAAGTTACTCAAAATACTCCCCCCCCCCCCCCCCCCAGTCAATCTGCCTTTGTATTTTATTAGACAATCATTTGGTGAAGGGATATTACAAGCGTTCAGAGAATTGTCAGTCAAAAGACTCCCTCTCATCTTTCCCTCAAGCAAGGCCATGCAGCCTTTTTGTGTGTAGCCACTTAATATGAATGGAGTCACTCAGCCTGAAAATGTATACCAGGACTAATATTTACAAAATGCCAGTTATCTGTAATGCATGCTGCAGCTAGCAAAATAATGTCTGAACATTGGGCTTATGACTGTCTCTGCATTACAAACATGCCTTTGTGTTTCACATGCATTTCAGCATACACAGCTGTGCCTGATGAATTTACCAGTCTTAATGGAGATCCAATGTTTGGGAATGGACACTCAACCATGTTTGACAGTAATCAAATGAAGCAGTAATAATGGTGTAATCGAAGACAATATTTCTGCCCATGGGATCCATTCCAAGATAATGTCAAATATACCTAATAGGTCATGGCAACCCAACAGTAATACTCTGTTGCTGTGGTTGTTTGGCTACCGTGAGCATCAATATATGGGCCAGGAATACATGCACATAAATATTATTTTGTTGCACATCATCTCAAGGGTAAGACTGATAATATAATATGTCTTTCCAAATAATAAACACTAACAATACTTCTGCCATGCAACTGAACAAGGTCAATGACAAATAATCGGATAATTGAACTTCGCATTTTTCTCTTATCGTTGCACTGTAAAACCCCACTGAGAATTCTGCTGTGACAATCTTGGTGTAGGGCAGACCTTTTGTTGCTATACTGGTACATTAGTAGCAGTGATTTCTCTGGTGGTGAGGAGAGGATCATAGAGATCCTGATAGTGACCTGGTGCTCATACCATGATTAATTATTTACAGTCAAAAGCAATCAGGTTTCAAAGGCAGCAGGTGAAATCTATTCTCTTTGTCTGCTTTGCTCTTTGAAAAAGTGTACTCCCCCTAATGGTTGTTCAATGTGCTCTTCAAAGTCACATACATATAAATCTAGTGATTTGGTGCAGACATGTTGATGTGTTTACAGAGATAGATGTCTATGAACATAGAGGGGGGTCATGTCTGTAGAGCCTTATTAGACAAATCTGTCACTTGACCCGAGGCGGCAGGTACCCTAGTGGTTAAGAGCGTTGTGCCATTAATTGAAAGGTTACTGGTTTGAATCCTCATGCTGACTAGATAAAACATCTTCTGATGTGCCCTTGAGCAAGGCACTTAACACAAGTTGCTCTGGACAAGAGTGTCTGCTAAATGACTGAAATGTAAACTTTAATAACCATGAAGAGCAAACTGCTCGGCAATTGGAATGATAACTAACTCAGCAAAACAATTTCACTAGCAAACATAGTCAAACCCTTAAGGTGCAATAATATGGAGTGGACTACACTGCATTGTTTTGGTTGAGACACTGTGTCTTGTTGTATAGTAAGCGTTATAATTTTCAAAACAAATATTCCCAGTTATGAATGTAGATCAACATGTCATTGATTGTATCTGTATATGTGGGGGAGCCAGGCTCTAATTAACTAATTAATTAACCAAGCTTGTCTCTTAACTCAGTGCTTTAATTAGCTGTGAATTACACAATGCAGACCTATGTGATTTATGTCTGATCAGTGGAATAGATTTCAGCAATTATGCTCCTTCCAATCAGGAGGGGAGAGTGCAGATATTTCATTGTTATGTTAATGGTCGTATGAGCCCAAACAGAATCATAATATAGCTTTTGTGCTTTATGAGTACATGGGAAGGACTGCAACTCCTGTTAGAGAGGAAGTGTTAAAGAAACACCTCAGGCTTTTGAACTTGTACTGCACTCTTCAGATCTCTACAGAGTAAGAACAAAGCTGTTTCTGAAGGAGTAGTAAAGATTTTTAAAGAAGAGGGTGTGGTTCAAAGTGAATCTCTGCTGTCCAGTCAGAACCGCAGCTTCTAGGATATCAGGACCATGGACAGAGTCAATTCAGTCCATTGCTCTGTTCACACTATTGTCCTTACTCTATCTGCAGTAACCTATTCAGTGAAGTGAGACAAAATAATTCTAGGTCCTTTAAAAATGTGCCAGACTGCCAGGCCAAATTCCAGACAGTGGGTTGTTAGTGGGAGGTGTTACCTTCCACCTGGAACATTTTCTGAACACCTCTGTAGCTCACCAGCCACAATTTTCAACATAATTTGACAACCTCCACTTCACTCTGTTTTGCCTTCAGGCACTCAAACTGGGGAACAAGCGTTGCATGCATTCCGTGCTGTTTAAATCAGACTGCACATTCCCTGCTGATGGAGAATGTGTTTAATTCTAAGCGTCCTCTGAAAGCATTTTGTTTTGAGGCATTGCCTGGTTATTGTCTAAAACGTAGATATATGTAGTATCACTCTGTACATGTGATGCTTTTTTTCTCATTGTAGTGGGGTTTAAGTTTGAAGTCAGTATTGTATTATTCTTTTAAAATATATAGAATAGCGTAAAATATAATGAGGTGTGAGGACAAAATGTAGGTTGTGCCACAGAATTCTGGGTCTGTAGTTCACTCAAATATTTAGTTACATAAAATGGGAAAACACTACAATGCTCAGAGTAATCCTTCATAAGCTGTTCATACAAAAATGTTTGTCTCTTGTGAGTGGCCTTACTTGAAGGAAATACTCTTCAATCTCTGCATTGTAAGCCCTGACTAGACTGGTAGTGCTGGGTAAATGCTAAACCCTGGAATTACGTCCTTATTCATCTGCCTGATCTGCAGTCATAGCTAGCACTCTGGAGTTTGAGACTCTGTCCGTACCCACCGTGGTGAGCTATTTACCTTCAAACAATGATTCTGTGGTCTACCACAAGCTGCCCTTCTTACACGTCAAGTGGAGTGTTATTAGAGACTGGGGGGCTGGGGAGAACTGGGGAGAGGGGAGTCTGCTAGCTACAGGAATAGTGCTGAACGAGCCCTTTTGATAGACAGGCCCTGTCTCTGGTCAGACCTCAGGGAAGCTCAGGGACCCTATGTGATAGCAGTAGTGTTTGCCCAGGGAAAAGGCAACAGCAAAACCAAACCCACTGCATTGCTGCCTCACTTACTGCCTTACTATACCTGGGAACAGTCGCTGCATGGAGACCACATCCCCTTGGTCACATTTCCCATTTTGTGAGGAAAGATGAAATAGGGTTTGTTTAAAGAAAATAAGAAAATGCTTGGGCAATTGACCTCACAGAAAATGTGTATATATCAGGACATTTTTCTCTTGGCTCCATTTTCACTCTGGTTTAATCTGTCTAGTAGGCTGAAGTTTCACTCAACACCAACATTTAAGCATGAAATATGAAATAGATTGGAGTGTAGAGGAAACCTTTGAAGTACCATTCAGACAGACAGACATACATCATGTCGCTTACAGACAGAGCAGCACTTGACTGTGGGCATAATAGACTCATCTGTGGTGAAAACTGACATTTTGCCAGGAGACAAAAAGGCAGAATCTTCCTCTCTGGCCTATTACCAGAGAATTACTTGTCAGTGATCTGTCTGCCTTTCTAACAAAACTCTCAATACAATGTGTCATCTAACTAAATCTCACACTGCCATATTTCTTCTTTTAATGTTGGAAATAATGAAAATGATGGGTAGGCTTACAAATCTCCACACCAATAAAGCAGCTTTATGCACAACTATTGTTCATACATATCTAATCTGCAGTAGGTCACTTACCATCTGCACTGTACTGTTCCAAAAAAGACGATTCACCAAACTTCCTACACTTGGTCCACGTGTTGGTCTACATCCCATAGTAAGTGTATTCATTAAAGATCTCTGTTGGGAGTGACAGCAGTGTAGCCTCATTGTGTCAGTTCACAGCAGCACACTGAACTGGGAATCTACTGAGTGAATCAGACACCGTTTTCAGTCCCCGTAAGAACAAAATGTTTATGTTCATACCTCCCACAGAAGAAAAACTAAAACACATTTTCAGAAGACTGTGGATGTGGGTCATCGTATGATGCAGTACCTGGTAGATTTAGACGATCTGCAACACACACTGCTCCCCTCAAAGCATTATATTGTCTTACTGACGGTTGGGGAGAGAGCATACCTTCTGGGTAAAACAGCACTTATCAACACCTCTCACACTCCTAGCAGACGCTGTCATTGGGAAGAATGTCCCACTCGTAGGGTCAATTGCTATTGTATAGAGTCTGTCAAAACAAAGTACCCATATACCTTCAATTAATAGCTGGGGTGTTTATTTGCCTCAATCACTGAACACGGCCTGCACTTATTACAGACTATTAGTCCCGTGTGGCTCAGTTGGTAAAGCATGGCACTTGCATGGTTGTGGGTTCAATTCCCACGGGGGACTAGTATGGAGGGGGAAAAAGTATTAAATGTTTGCACTCACTACTGCTAAATGACTAAAATGTAAATGTAAAATGGATCAGAGACTATTTGAGCCAGGTATCTATTTGTAAAGTAGATGCAGGGAGTCAGGAAGCAAGTGCAGTTAGTGAGTTTAATAAAAAGAACATGGAGATATGCAAAACAAGAGAAGCGTACTGGACATGAAAAGAAAACCAATATTGCCTGAAGACTGAAGCTACTGAGGGCTAAATAAAGGGGAAGTAATCAAGGTATTGATGAAGTCCAGGTGTGCATAACGATAGGGAGCAGGTGTGCGTAATGATGGTTGCCAGGTGTGCGTAATGTGCGTTGCCAGGACCGGTTGTTGGTGGACCGGCGACATTGAGCGCCAGAGTGGTAGAGTGGGTGTAGGCGTGACACTATTTCCTTAATGAACACAGCTTTTGGGCAATAAAATGTTGAAAAGACTACCACACTGTTTATTGTGACCAGTATAAACATTATAATACCAAATCCATCTCAGATCAGACTTGCAAAGACTAGGCTGCCTATCATACACCTCTGATTTCGCACTTCAGCACCATGGAGAGTGGTACCATTACTCACTGAAGTTTTGTTTAGCTTTGGGCAGTCTGGTTCCTTATGTCCTGATGTTAGATGTTTTTTTTTTTGTAATATCAGAGCTGTGTCCATGGTAAGCTCGTAAAAATAGTATTTATTTGAATGGCATTTATTTGCTGAAATGTGTGCTGATGCCCGGCTATTAAAAGGGACAGGTGGCTATTTGAGACTGTGTTTGATTTAGGTTTTACCGTACTCTAAAATGCACAATTTGTTTTAATGCGTCAAATGTCCCTTGACTACCCAAGTGGAAATGCTTGGCATCTCTTCTTTTTTTTATACATAGCTTCGTCGCCCAAAAATGATTTAACCTAATTTGAACATTTTGTCATAAAGTCCACATGTTCAACTTAAGAAAAACATGTTTTCCCATCTCAAGAAGTTAAATAAAAAAATTAATATAGTAAGTGTCTATTAAGTGCCAAATAAAGTAACAGGGTTGACGACTTCATCTTAAATCAGCCATAAATGCCATTGTGACAGGGAGAGTGGAAGCTTGTTGTGTGCAACAAGGAGTGGCAATAGAATGCGATCTTCACAAAATGCAACCCCCTCTTCGTTTTCCACCAAAAAACACCAGAAAATTGCCAAAAAGAGTAGAACCAGCTCTCCTGCTTTTATACTATGACACTATGGCACTTTGACTATAAGATGCTCAATGCTTCTTTAGAATAAAAAAAGGAATAGTTTAACCATATTAAAATGAGAGTCCAGTTCACGTAACAGGATTAACCTTAAAATGAAAGACAGACATTTCATGTGATTAAATCACTAATCACAATTAAATAAATAATAATCTTCAGAAATGACTAGGGCTTTACAATGATAGTAAAAACTTGGAGAAAGTTGTGGTTAAGTGGGTTAAAATCTTTCTAAAAGTCACAGAGGGTACGCAGACGGACATGTCAAAATGATGAAATTTGGCACTTTAGAAAGTCTTTATTCATATAAAAAATCGGATTCATTAAATGTCCCATGTATTCTCTATTAAAGGGCACTTTATTTAATATAACAGGATTTTAAAATTCAATATTGGTGGACAATTTCTACTTAAAATATCAGGTATTAATTTCGTGGAACGACCCATTTGCCTTGTGCTTTTGTGGTCTGCTTTAAACAATCTGAGACTTTGGGGTTAGTATGTAAGACCAAATAAATACAGTGCGGTATGTAGCCTAACAATTCTTTAAATATATTCTGGCATTTTATATCTTCTTCTTCACACATTTGTTCAGTGACTATATTCATTAGGGAGGTCAGGTGTGTGTGTTTGTGTTGGACTATCGTCTCTATTTCTGTACATATCTGCGATTGTCCTTAATAATTCATTGCAGCTCCATGTTTCCAACCCAGCGGATTAAAGCCAAAATACAAAGATCATGTATAGCTCTAGGGCCAGTGAATTCGGTGTCAGTGAGTCATGTGTGGTGGCTAGGGTCTGTTTCACATACAGAATGCCAGTCCTCCTGAATCCCATGGCCCTCTCTGGCAGGGCAATACATTTCAGACTTGACATACATATTTACAGCAATTGAATAATTGAAGATATTTATGAGTTGGGGGGGGAGAAGTCAAAGTAGTGAGGTGTAATGAAAGTTGATGCTGCTTCTCTGTCAAAACAGAAAACTGTTGAGATGAATAATGTTACTGACTTACTTGAAGTAGCCTAAACTAGTTTTATGAAATAGAATACATATGGATAAAAAACAAAAACAGGATAAATATGGTAGATATACTATCTATTACGCTTTGTGATAGATATCCATCTTAGGGGGAAGTTAATTCAATTCTCCAGAGGTCAAGTCATGATGATGTGAAATGAAAAAGGGTAGACAGTCAGGAGGCTGGACGCTGGAGATCTGGAGACTAGAGATCTTATCCTTACTGGCAGCCAAGTAAGAGAGCTTCCAGAGGACAGAACCACACAATGGCTTGGAATAATCCCAGGACTCGGTATCTCTCCTGGACATAGGACAAGTATGTCCTGAACAGATTCTGGATGTATGTTTGTCTGTTTGAAATGAACAACACAAATTGTGTACACAGCATCAAGTCAAATGTTCATAGCATTGGTACATTTCATTTTCCTTGCTGATTTTCCATCCTGAAAATATTAAAAAAATTTAGCAACCCAGTGTCATAGGTAGAGTGCAATAATGTATACACTGAATTATGATAAAACCAACATGTTAGAATTCAATGATAGTTACACTGATGTACAACTGAAAATCAATGTGGTATTTGTCTCATTTTAGAAGTTTCCCACAACTTGTATAATATAAGAATCCCAGAACATAAAATCAATTGTAACCTTCATTAGTGTGCAGCAAAGACATTTGTGACACTTTCCCAGTAAATGTAGATCACATAGTATTGGATTGGAGATGGATATGAACAGGCTCCATATTATATCTGTGTGGGGGTGTCTGCCTCCCACAACATGCCAATAGTAGAGACTCGTGTTTCTAACTAATGAGATTAGAGCATATCTGCTTCAGACATGCTGCTCTCACCCTTCTACCTCCACAGGGCTCTCAGAGCAATCCTGATAAGGTGTAGTAGGATAGATAACATTCTCTCTATCACACATACTCTCATTCTCTCACTCTCCCTCCTCCTCGCTTTGTATCTCCGTCTCTTGTGTAATGCACACACAAACGTACACTCATTCATTTGCAGTAACTACCTTTCAACAAACAGCACTTACAATATCAAGCAGCAAAGCGACACAGATAACTACTCTTACAAATGATGTTACTACATGATGAGCGATATATCAAATAAAATGTTATTGGTCACATACACATATTTAGCAGATGTTATTACGGGTGTAGTGAAATGCTAGTGAGCAAACAACTAGACCTGCATGAACACATATTGTGGAGCTTTAATCTAAGAAATGATAACCATGACCTATTTGGAACCTCTTAATGTGTACTGTAATGGAAGCACTTTAAATGCTACGTAACTTAATACTACAAAATAACATCCATCCAGTACACATGTAATACATGGAGCAAACAGCAACTGGAGGCAAGTAGCCAACACTATCTCTTTAATACGGATTTGAGCTGTGTCTGTCAAGGTCTGGTGCTTCTTTTATATTTCTACCTTTAGTCCAAGCAGTCTGGTATCTGTTGTGGGCTTTGTTGGCAGTAGATTGGTGTTTGTGTGGGCATGTGCACTTGGCAGGACAGGGGGTGAGAGAATGCACAGCTACATTCCATTTTCTTTTCAGTCCCAAGACTGTGTTAGGCAGTTCAGCTTGGGTGGTATGTGTTTCTAAGCTCTGCTGTGTACTTATCATCCAAAGGCAGGATTAGAGAAGTACATGCAACAGGATTTGGATTTCCTTTGAATGGCTCAATTTTCCTATCTCTTAGACCAAGAAGTCAGTCTCAGGGTTCAAGACAAGGCACAGATCACAAATGCACACATTGATTTCTGGGGACTTGTCTATCCCATGGTGATTGTGTTCAAAATATATATTTATTTTGCACTGTAGCCTTTAGGCTACTTAAGCCTGACAACAATGTTTTCAAAGAAAAGTGTATTTTCAAGATGCCGATACTCTATAGCCATTGATTTATGACCTACTAGAAACATCCCTGAAATGAATTCGCACTTATAGAAATATGACAGGGATATAAAACATGCATAGACAAGAAACAACACAGAGGACAGAACTTGGGTTCATTACCCCCATCATGTCTCCTGTTAGTTTTTTCTCACAAGGGCGTGTCAGCCAGCCAACTATACCGACGTAACCTACGTACCTCATGACAACTCGCTGGTCTAACCTACCTCTGGGATAGACCAGGGGCAAGGGGATGGGGTCAGCTGATGCTGCACGAGGCTCCTTCAGGTCTCCATAATTCACATTGTCAGCTGAACCCAGCACCAACCCATAGCTGTGTCATCATCACACACAGTCAAGGGTCTGGCCTGTCGCTGCAGATGAAACCACCAGCTCACCACTGTCCAGGAACATTGAGACCTATTTCACATTCACTAAAGCCTTGTACACAATGGCAGTTTGAAATTACTAAAATACATATTTTCCCCATATCTGATTCTAATCTGTTATTTTTCCTGCAGTCTGAACAGCCAATGCACATGGAATGTAGTATTTCAAGCCACATTTATGATGTCAGATACAAATCTGATTCCTGGCTATCCAAACGGTCAAATCTGATTTATTTGCCCTCACATGGTTTTTAGACTGTTATTTGGCTTAACTTGTTCCTTGCCAACTTCTCTGTTGACAATCTAACAACAACATGTGGTAACTAACTGGCTTGTTAATTGTTTACAAACAAATGAGTGAATGGCTAGAAAGCTAAACAGCTACCTTGCTGGCTAGTTGACTGCTGTGGCAAGCTAAAAATGACTCGTTTTGAAAGATGGATCATCTTATCATCTTACCTTATCCTTTGATGCTTTAATAAAAGTTAAATGTTCTTAAACTATGATTTCTTTACACTATAATGTTGAACATTCAAAGCAACTGAGGCATTGTTGTCACCTTAGCTTGCTTCATACAGTACCAGTCAAAACTTTGGACACACCTACTCATTCAAGGGTTTTTATTTATTTTACTATTTTCTACATTGTAGAATAATAGTGAAGACATCTTGTAGAATAATTTTGAAGACATCAACACTATTAAATAGCAAATATGGAATCATGAAGTAACAAAAAAATTGTTCAACAAATTCATCAAGATTCTTCAAAGTTGCCACCCTTTTCCTTGAAGACAGCTATGCACACTCTTGGCATTCTCTCAACCAGCTTTACCTGGAATTCGTATCCAACAGTCTTGAAAGAGTTCCCAAATATGCTGAGCACTTGTTGGCTGCTTTTTTTTCACTCTGCAGTCCAACTCATCCCAAACTATCTCAATTGGGTTGAGGTCGGGTGATTGTGGAGGCCAGGTCATCTGATACAGCACTCCATCACTCTCCTTCTTGGTCAAATAGCCCTTACACACCCTGGAGGTGTGTTCGGTCATTGTCCTGTTGAAAAACAAATGATAGTCCCACTAAGCACAAACATGATGGGATAGCATATCACTGCGTCTCACAAAGACACAGCGGTTGGAACCAAAAATCTCAAAGTTGGACTCATCAGGCCAAAGGACAGATTTCCACCAGTCTAATGTCAATTGCTCGTGATTCTTGACTCAAGCAAGTCTCTTCTTATTATTGGTGTCCTTAGTAGAGGTTTCTTTGTTACTTCAACTCCGTGAAGCATTTATTTGGGCTGCAATTTCTGAGGCTGGTAACTCTAATGAACTTATCCTCTGCAGCAGAGGTAACTCTTGGTCTTCCTTTCCTGTGGTGGTCCTCATGAGAACCAGTTTCATCATAGCGCTTGATGGTTTATGTGACTGCACTTGAAGAAACGTTCAACATTTTTTAAATGTTCCGGATTGACTGACCTTCATGTTTTAAAATAAATGATTGACTGTCATGTCTCTTTGCTTATTTGAGCTGTTCTTAACCTCTTGAGAATACAGGGGGTAATATTTTCGCATTAGCATAATTTGCTCTACAGATTAAACTGCCTCTTATTCAATTATTGCTCTTACTATATGCATATAGATCATACCATTGGAAAGAAAACAATCCCTAGTTTCTAAAACCGTTTCAATTTTGTCTCTGAGTGATACAGAAGTCATTCAACAGCACTTTCCATGACCAAGAACATAAAATCAAGATGTGTTATGCTGGCTTCAAAGCTCTGCCTATATATGGTCGTGCCCCCTATGACCAGAAACACACCTCATTCGCCTTCCTCTGGTTGTCAAGAGGACGTCAGAGGAGAAATTCTTTGTTTATCTGGGACTGACGTGAAATAGGACCCATTTCTTTGGCGTGACCGACAACTTCCTTTTTGGTGAATGGCTCGAATTTGAGCTGCGTTGGTGTACTGTTTTGCTGGCGTTATGTATGCAAACTATCTCCGTGTCGAATTTTGTTTGATACATGTGACCATATCATCGTAATGTATGTTTTTTCAATATAGTTTAATCAGATTATTTGAATTTTTCCGGGAGTTTTTCGGTGTACCGTTGTCGGATTGTATTTACGTTTGAGAAATTCGTGCCACTCGACCGGTACCTGTGCTAAATGGAGTGGGCAAGGAAGAATTCTGAACGGAACCAACGACTCATCTTGACAAAGGACACTTTGATCAACATTCTGATGAAAGATCAGCCATAGTAAGACCCAATTTACGATTTTATATCATATCTGTTGTGCATGTGAACTGGACGTGGGCGCCTAGCCGAATCTGCCTGGTAAAAATATCGTGTCCTCCGCTAACGTGGTTAGCTAATAGATTTACATATTCTGTCTTCCCTGTAAAACATTTTAAAAATCTGAAATGGTGGCTTTATTCACAAGACCTGTATCTTTCATCTGGTGTCTTGGACTTGTGATTTAATGATATTTAGATGCTACAAGTTACTTGTGACGCTATGCTAGCTGTGCTAATCAGTGGGGTGAGTTGGGGGGTGCTACCGGATCAGGGTTGGTGACTCGTGAGAAGTTTTAACATGACATGGACTTGGTATTTTACCAAATAGGGCTATCGTCTGTATATCACCCCTACCTTGTCACAACACAACTGATCAAACGCATTAAGAAGGAAAGAAATTCCACAAATGAACACAAGACACACCTGTTCATTGAAATGCATTCCAGGTGACTACCTCATGAAGCTGTTTGAGAGAATGCCAAGAGTGTGCAAATCTGTCATCAGGCAAAGGGTGGCTACTTAGAAGAATCTGAAATATAAAATACATTTTGATTTGTTTTTTGGTTACTACATGAGATGTTTCTACAACTTGATTAGAGTCCACCTGTGGTAAACTGACTTGATTGGACATGATTTAGAAAGGCACACACCTGTCTATATAAGGTCCCACAGTTGACATTGCATGTAAGAGCAAAAACCAAGCCATCAGGTCAAAGGAATTGTCCATAGAGCTCCGAGACAGGATTGTGTCAAGACACAGATCTGGGGAAGGGTACCAAAACATTTCTGGAGCATTGAAGGTCACCAAGAACACAGTGGCCTCCATCATTCTTAAAATGAAGAAGTTTGAAACCACCAAGACTCTTCCTAGAGCTGGCCGCCCTGCAAAACTGAACAATCAGGGGAGAATGGCCTTGGTCAGGGAGGTGACCAAGAACCCAATGGTCACTCTGTCAGAGCTCCAGAGTATCTCTGTGGAGATGTGAGAAATTTCCAGAAGGACAACTTTCTCTGCAGCACTCCACCAATCAGACCTGTATGGTGGAGAGTGGCCAGACAGAAGCCACTCTTCAGTAAAAGGCACATGACAGCCCGCTTGGAGTTTGCCAAAAGGCACCTAAAGGACTCTCAGACCATACCAAGCATCACATCTGGAGGATACCAGGCACCATCCCTACGGTGAAGAATGGTTGCAGCAGCATCATGCTGTGGGGATCTTTTTCAGTGGAAGGACTGGGAGACTAATCAGAATTAAGGCATAGATGAATGAAGAAAAGGACAGAGATCCTTGATGAAAACCTGCTCCAGAACGCGCAGGACCTCATACTGGGGTGAAGGTTCACCTTCCATAAGGACGACAACCCTAAGCACACAACCAAGACAACACAGGAGTGGTTTAGGGACAAGTCTCTGAATGTCCTTGAGGGGCCCAGCCAAAGCCCAGACTTGAACTCGATCAAACATCTCTGGAGAGACCTGAAATTAACTTCTTTCAGCTAGGGGGCAGAATTTTTATGTTTGGAAAAATAACGTTCCCAAGGTAAACGGACTATTTCTCAGGTCCAGATGCTAGAATATGCATATAATTGACAGATTATGATAGAAAACACAAAAGTTTCCAAACTGTCAAAATACTGTCTGTGAGTATAACAGAACTGATTTTGCAGGCGAAAACCTGAGGAAATCCAATCCGGAAGTGCCTTTTATTTGGAAAAATCCCTGTTCCGTTGCCTGCCCCTCCTCCATTTAAAGGCGTATCAACCAGATTCCTTTTCCAATGGCTTCCTCAGGCTGTGACCAGGCTTTAGACATAGTTTCAAGCTTTTATTTTGAAAAATGAGCGAGATTTTTCAAAATGCGTCAGGTGTCCTGTTCCAGCGTGCGAGAGATGTAGCTCGACATTTTCTTTCTCTGTAGTATTGAATAGGTTACCGTCCGGTTGAAATATTATCGATTATGTATGTTAAAAACAACCTGAGGATTGATTATAAAAAACGTTTGACATGTTTCTAGGAACATTACGGATACTTTTTGGAATTTTCGTCTGCCTTTCAGGACTGGAACGAGCCTGTGGTTTTCTGAACATAACGCGCAAACCAAATGGCGGTTTTTGGTTATAAAACTAAAAATAACAAAAAATAACATTTATTGTGTAACTGGGAGTCTCGTGAGTGCAAACATCCGAAGATTATCAAAGGTAAGCGATTAATTTGATTGCTTTTCTGACTTTCGTGACCAAGCTAATTTGAGGCTAACTGTTCTTACTGTTTTGTCTAGTGATTGATAAACTCACAAACGTTTGGATTGCTTTCGCTGTAAAGCATATTTTTAAAATCTGACACGATAGGTGGATTAACCTTTTCTCAATAGGGGGTGCTGTTTACACTTTGAAGATTTTTCATTCCCAGATTAAACTGCCTCGTACTCAATTCTTGCTTGTACAATATGCATATTATTATTACTATTGGATAGAAAACACTCTCTAGTTTCTAAAACCGTTTGAATTATTTCTCTGAGTGAAACAGAACTCATTCTACAGCACACTTCCTGTCAAGAAGTGAGATTTCTGAAATTGAGGTCTCTGTTCCAGGGTCCCTTATAAGCTATGGAGCTACATGCACTGCATACGCCTTCCCCTAGATGTCAGTAAGCGGTGAGACTTTGAATGGAGCGGATAGCACCATCTGGGGGAGTATAAAACCTCTTGGAACGGAAGTACCGACCTTTTCGACGAGGCGCCTGACGCATGAGGGAGACCGGCATGGCGTCTTCAAAAGCTTTCGGTTTAGCAGTTCTATATCTCCGGCTCTGATTTAATTTGTTTTTTGTCTTAAAAACTTCATAAGGTAGTTAATTTAAACTGACTTATAGCAGTTTATAGCAGTTTATTGCGATTTTCTGGAGTTTCTTTGTCAGGCGTTATCACGAGTTGGGCACCTCTCCGGTACATCGGCGTTAGCAGCTAATTTCTACAGGAGTAGAGGACATCTTTCAACCAAAAGACGATTGTTCTGGACAAAGGACCACTTGCCCAAGATTCTGATGGAAGATCATCCAAAAGTAAGAGCTATTTATGATGTTAATTCGTATATCTGTGGAAAGATGTAAAATTATTAGTCCGCCATTGATTTAGGCATGGTCTCGCTGTAACGCACGCTGAATGTCGAGTAACGTTAATTTTAAAAATCTAACACAGCGGTTGCATTAAGAACTAATGTGTCTTTCATTTGCTGTCCAACCTGTATTTTTTTGTCAAGTTTACGATTAGTTATCGATTAGATTAGGTGCCTCTCCAAGATGGCGCCGGCCAGATTGCCTGAAATGTTGCTACTAATCACATTGTATAACCACGATTTGTGCTGCTAAATATGCACATTTTCGAACAAAACCTATATGCATTGTGTAATATGATGTTACAGGACTGTCATCTGATGAAGTATATCAAGGTTAGTCAAAAATTATATATCTTTTGCTGGATTGTTACGATCGCTAACCTTTGCTACTGGTAAACGGCTTGTGTTTCCGGGTGTTGTGGTAAGCTAATATAATGCTAAATTGTGTTTTCGCTGTAAAACACTTAAAAAATCAGAAATATTGGCTGGATTCACAAGATGTTGGTCTTTCATTTGCTGTACGCTGTGTATTTTTCAGAAATGTTTTATGATGAGTATTTCGGTATTTGACGTTGGTCTCTGTAATTATTCTGGCTGCTTCGGCACTATTTCAGATTGCAGCTGCAATGTAGAACTGTGATTTATACCTGAAATATGCAAATTTTTCTAAAAAAACATATGCTATACAATAAATATGTTATCAGACTGTCATCTGATGAAGTTGTTTCTTGGTTAGTGGCTATATATATCTTTATTTTGTCGAAATTGTGATAGCTACCTATGCAGGAAAAAAATGGTGGAGAAAAAAAGTTGTGTCTTTTGCTATCGTGGTTAGCTAATAGATTTACATATTGTGTCTTCCCTGTAAAACATTTTAAAAAATCAGAAATGATGGCTGGATTCACAAGATGTGTATCTTTCATCTGGTGTCTTGGACTTGTGATTTAATGATATTTAGATGCTAGTATTTACTTGTGACGCTATGCTAGTCAGCTTTTTTACTGTGGGGGGTGCTCCCGGATCCGGGATTGGGACCAATTAGAAGTTAACAACAAGCTAAGCTGTGTTTTGGTATATTTCACTTGTGATTTCATGATTATAAATATATTTAGTATTTTTTTGGAATTTGGCGCTCTGCAATTCAGCGGTTGTTTACGAAAATTATCCCGCTAAAGGGATCCGTGCGGCAAGTTAACTGTGCAGCAACGCTCCCCATCCAAACTGACAGAGCTTGAGAGGATCTGCAGAGAAGAATGGGAGAAATTCTCAAATACAGGTATGTGAATCTTGTAGCGTCGAGGCTGTAATCGCTGCCACAGGTGCTTCAATAAAATACTGAGTAAAGGGTCTGAATACTTATGTAAATTTATTGTAGAGATGTAAAAATAAAATCGAACACCTACGATCAAGATTATCCTACCAAAGGGACATTAAAAACTGTAATATCTTATGTTTCACTGAGTCGTGGCTGAACCGACACGGTTAAGATAGAGCTGGCAGGATGTTCCATGCACCGGCAGAACAGAGAAGCTATGCCTGGTAAGATGAGGGGTGGGGTTGTGTGTCCATTTGTCAATAACAGCTGGTGCGCGATGTCTAATGCTAAAGAAGTCTCGAGGTATTGCTCGCCTGAGGTAGAGTATCTTATGATAAGCTGTAGACCACACTATCTACCAAGACAGTTCTCATCTATATTATTCGTAGCCATCTACTTACACTACAGAACGATGCTGGCACTAAGACAGCACTCAACCAACTCTATAAGGCCACAAGCAAACAAGAAAACGCTCATCCAGAAGCGGCACTCCCAGTGGCCAGAGACTTTAATGCTGGCAAACATAAATCCGTTTTACCAAATTTCTTCCAGCATGTCATATGTGCAACCAGAGGAATAAAGCTCTAGACCACCTTTACTCCACACACAGAGATGCATACAAAGATCTCCCCCGCCCTCCATTTGGCAAATCTGACCACAATTCTATCCTTTTGATTCCTGCTTACAAGCAAAAACTAAAGCAGGAAGTACCAGTGACTCGCTCAATATGGAAGGGTCAGATGATGCGGATGTTACACTACAGGACTGTTTTGCTAGCACAGACTGGAATATTTTCCGGGATTCATCCAATGCATTGAGGAGTATACCACCTCAGTCATCGGCTTCATCAATAAGTGCATCGATGACGTCGTCCCCACAGTGACCGTACATACATATCCCAACCATAAGCTATGGATTAGAGGCAACATCCGCATCGAGCTAAAGGCTAGAGCTGCCACTTTCAAGGAGCGGGACACTAATCCGGACACCTATAAGAAATCCCGCTATGCCCTCAGATGAACCATCAAACAAACAAAGTGTCAATACAGGATTAAGATTGAATCCCACTATACCGGCTCTGATGCTCGCCGGATGTGGCAGGGCTTGAAAAGAATTACGGACTACAAAGGGAAACTCAGACGTGAGCTGCCGAGTGACGTGAGGCAACCAGACGAGCGAAATACCTTTTTTGCTCGCTTTGAGGCAAGCAACACTGAAGCATGCACGAGAGCACCAGCTGTTCTGGACGACTGTGTGATCACGCTCCCGGTAGCCGATGTTAGCAAGGCCTTTAAACAGGTCAACATTCACAAAGCCGCGGGGCCAGACAGATTACCAGGACGTGTACTCAAAGCATGCGCAGACCAACTGGCAAGTGTCTTCACTGACATTTTCAACCTCTCCCTGATCGAGTCTGTAATACCTGCATGTTTCAAGGAGACAACCATAGTCCCTGTCCCCAAGGAAGTGAAGGTAACCTGCCTAAATGATTACCACCCCATAGCACTCACGTCGGTATCCATGAAGTGCTTTGAAAGGCTTGTCATGGGTGGGCCTTTCCACTGCCCTTTCCCACCTGGACAAAAGGAACACCTATGTGAGAATGCTGTTCATTGACTACAGCTCAGCATTCAACACCATAGTGCCCACGAAGCTCATCGCTAAGCTAAGGACCCTGGGACTAAACACCTCCCTCTGCAACTAGATACTGGACTTCCTAACGGGTCGCCCCCAGGTGGTATGGGTAGGCCACCACACGTCTGCCACGCTGATCCTCAACACTGGGGCCCCTCAGGGGTGTTTACTTAGTCCCCTCCTGTACTCCCTGTTCACCCACGACTGTGTTGCCAAACACGAATCCAACACCATCATTAAGTTTGCTGACGACACAACAGTGGTAGGCCTGATCACCGACAACGATGAGACAGCCTATAGGGAAGCAGTGTGGTGCCAGGACAACAACCTCTCCCTCATTGTGAGCAAGACAAAGGAGCTGATCGTGGACTACAGGAAAAGGCGGGCCGAACGGGCCCCCATTCAGACCGATGGGGCTATAGTGGAGCGGGTCGAGAGTTTCAAGTTCCTTGGTGTCCACATCACCAACAAACTATCATGGTCCAAACACACAAAGACAGTTGTGAAGAGGGCACGACAACACCTTTTCCCCCTCAGGAAACTGAAAAGATTTGGCATGGGTCCCCAGATCTTCAAAAAGTTCTACAGCTGCACCATCGAGAGTATCCTGACCGGTTGCATCACTGCCTGGTATGGCAACTGCTCGGCATCTGACTGTAAGGCGCTACAGAGGCTAGTGCGTATGGCCCAGTATATCACTGGGGCCAAGCTTCCTGCCATCCAGGACCTATACAATAGGCTGTGTCAGAGGAAAGCCCAAAAATGTGTCAGAAACTCCAGTCTCACAAGTCATAGACTGTTTTCTCTGCTACCGCACGGCAAGCTGTACCGGAGCACCGAGTCTAGGACCAAAAGCCTCCTTGTACACTGCTGCTACTCGCTGTTTATTATCTATGCATAGTCACTTCACCCTAAAGAACAGTCAAAAGGTGGGAGGTTGATCATTAGATTTTGGAGCACCCAACTTGAGCTATTTTAGAAGTACACAATAATGGGCGAATTCATGGAATTACATATTTTCTCTTGGACATCACCAAGTTCCTCTAATTCTTAATTAACTGCCTGCAATACCATAGGGATTTATGAGAATGACCCTGAACTTTTACATTTAAAAAGATTTGCTGAAATGCCATAAACACATCTCCCCTGTTGCAAAAGCCTAAAATAGATTGTTAGGATTTAAAAAATTCACAACTCGCTATTAGAGGGAAGAGAACAGCAGGTGTTGCTAACACTGAAGTCCTGCCTAGATACATGTCACATTCCTCTGCCCAGGAGATGCTGACACCTGTCAGATCTTACAATGCCTGAATAGGTATTTTAAGTATCAGATAACCACATCATATGTTATAGCAATCTGTCAGTCGATGACACAGTCGATGACGTGGCACGCAACCATTGGATGATGCATGCAACGTCTGAGCAGGGGAATGCGACCATAGCCTCCACTGGGACTGAAACAAAAAGGTAGCCTTTTAACAGAATATTTAAAAGCTTGTGCTAAGCAATCTAAAATGCAAGCAGCTAAGCCAAACTTGCTTGGTTTAAATTTTAATTCAAGATATTGGTTTGTGGTGTTTGAATGACAAGTTTGAAGATTATGTCAAATTGAGGATAATTAACTGTATCAACACAACTGTTGTTGTACAAGTCAAGGAAATCATGCTGCTTGCTTAGTGAGTACCGTTTCTTCCTGATTCTGCTCATACCGATGCTTGAACCCAGGATCTCTTCCTCTCAAACACGTGACCGCTAGCAATTATGGCATCGCGAATGGAGAGAAAGAAGGCTGAGGAGTGAGTTTCACCGTTCCCCATCACCGCTACCGGTAAGGTCATCAGCTGAGGTTCAACATAAAGCTGGTTGATTGTTTTACATAAGCTCACAAAGATATAAAGTATTTGTTTTGGAGTATCTTCAAATAAAAAACTATCAGTGAACAAAAGCTTTCAAGAAGTCATATTGAAAGAGTTGCATCTGTTGAATAGGTTGGTCTTTAATGATACCCCATGACTATGCCTGTTGGGAAATGGTGTTATTATTATTGAATGCTCCCAGACACAACACTTCAAAGCAGCCAGATAAATACCAACTGCTGTGAAGGTGATACTACCTTCTACTAAGCAAACTTCTTTTAAATTCTCTACTCAACAGCTACTGTACATTATATAGGCTGTTTTTATCAACATTTATCAAATCAAATTTAATTGGTCACATACGCGTGTTTAGCAGATGTTATTGTGGGTGTAGTGAAATGCTTGTAATATTATCTTGTAATTTTTATATTGCTGAAGTAATCATATTGTTTATCCTTAAACCATTGTTAACTGGCAGAAGACTTTCATTATATCAATGATTCAAGAAGTCTTAATGTGAACCCACTAACCAATTAAGAAAAACTGTATTGCAAATCCTTATTTGTAAAGAGATGACTGATTTGAGAGACCCATCTCCCCTTTGGCTTGACACAGAGAGGGATACTGCTTTTTGCAACGAGAGGCACAGGTGCATTTGAAATAAGTCACTGTCAAAAACAAATAGCAAAACAATTATGAAGTTGGCAAACATGGCCACTCCTGAGGGCTCTTGAATTTATGAGGCCGATCCAATTTGTGGCTTATCGATGTACAAGTTCCCTCTCTGCCACAATGCTCTCATTTTTATTGATCCAAGAACTAGAAACATTCCCTTAAGGTCATATAAATGTAAAATATTGCCATAGTTTGACCTGTAGCCCACAACTCAGTGCCAAGGGCTCAATATTCATTGTCAAAAGCTTCTTTGTTACAGATTACATTTCACTCCTTGTTCAAGTCACCATGATCTGCAACACCTATCTGCCTGACAACAATGGCTTTGTTGACGAGAAGCAGTAAAAATGAATGCTAATGCTAGTATAGAGCCAACATAAAACAGTCATGAATTTGTTTCATCATAGAAGATCAGAGAAATCTTTGTTATCCTGCACCTCAAAAGCAAACATATTTTATATCTTATAATATAATACATTATAACACAAGAACAAGCTGTGTAGGGCTGTCAACAAGCTGTGTAACGCCATAAGCAAACAACAAAATTCAAACAGAAGCCATGGATCAACTTCTTATGGCTGGGGGGCAGTATTGAGTAGTTTGGATGAATAAGGTGCCCAGAGTAAACTGCCTGCTACTCAGGCCCAGAAGCTAAGATATGCATATTATTGGTAGATTCGGATAGAAAACACTCTGAAGTTTCTAAAACTGTTTGAATGATGTCTGTGAGTATAACAGAACTCATATGGCAGGCAGAAACCTGAGAAAAATCCAACCAGGAAGTGGGAAATCTGAGGTTTGTAGGTTTTCAAGTCTTTGCCTATCCAATATACAGTGTAACATTTCCGATTGCACTTCCTAAGACTTCCACTAGATGTCAACAGTCTTTAGAACCTTGTTTCAGGCTTCTACTGTGAAGGGGGAGCGAATAAGAGCTGTTTGACTAAGAGGTTTGGCAGAATGCCATGAGCTAAGTCATGCGTGCGGCAGTGAGAGTGAGCTGCTTTCCTTTTCATTTCTAAAGACAAAGGAATTGTCTGGTTGGAACATTATTGAAGATTCATGATAAAAACATCCTAAAGATTGATTCTATACATCGTTTGACATTTTCTAAGAACTGTACTGGAACTTTTTGACTTTGTCTGGACTAAGTGCTGCGCCTCGTGAATTTGGATTTGTGAACTAAACGCGCAAACAAAAAGGAAGTATTTGGACTTTATCGAACAAAACAAACATTTATTGTGGAACTGGGATACCTGAGAGTGCAATCCGATGAAGATCATCAAAGGTAAGTGAATATTTATAATGCTATTTCTGACTTCTGTTGACTCCACAACATGGCGGGTATCTGTATGGCTTGTTTTGGTGCCTGAGCGCTGTACTCAGATTATTGCATGGTGTGCTTTTTCCGTAAAGCTTTTTTGAAATCTGACACATCGGTTGCATTAAGGAGAAGTATATCTTTAATTCCTTGCATTTTCATCAACAATTATGATGAGTATTTCTGTAAATTGATGTGGCTCTCTGCAAAATCACCGGATGTTTTGGAAGCGAAACATTCCTGAACATAACGCGCAAATGTAAACTGAGATTTTTGGATATAAATATGAACTTTATCGAACAAAACATACATGTATTGTGTAACATAAAGTCCTATGAGTGTCATCTGATGAAGATCATCAAAGGTTAGTGATTCATTTAATCTCTATTTCTGCTTTTTGTGACTCCTCTCTTTGGCTGGAACAATGGCTGTGTTTTTCTGTGACTTGGCGCTGACCTAACATAATCGCATGGTATGCTTTTGTCATAAAGCATGCTTTCGTCGTAAAGCCTTTTTGAAATCGGACACTGTGGTGGGATTAACAACAAGTTTATTTTTTAAATGGTGTGTAATACTTGTATGTTTGAGGAATTTTAATTATGAGATTTCTGTTGTTTGAATTTGGCGCCCTGCACTTTCACTGGCTGTTGTCAAAACAATCCCGTTAACGGGATTTCAGCCATAAGAAGTTTTAAAGGCAACATCTGCGAGCCTACCAGGTGAGCAAAATGTCTTCTATGCTCGTTTCGAGACAAGCAACACTGATCCACGCATGAGAACACTAGCTGTTCAGGGCAACTGTGTGATCTTGCTCTCAGTAGCCAATGTGAGTAAAACCTTTAAATAGGTTAACATATACAAGGCCGCGAGGCCAGACGAATTACCAGGACGTGCTGACCACCTGGCAAGTGTCTTCAGTGACATTTTCAGCCTCTCCCTGACCCAGTCTGTAATACCTACATGCTTCAAGAAGACCACCATAGTCCCTGTGCCCAAGAAAGCAAAGGTAACCTGTCTAAAATCGCTCAACACGGGGGCCCCTCAGTGGTGCATGCTTAATCCCCTCCTGTACTCCTTGTTTAACCACGGCAGCATGTCCGCCTTCGACTCCAACACCATAAGTTTGCAGACAACATGACAGTGGTAGGCCTGATCACTGTCATTGATGAGACAGCCTATAGGGAGTAGGTCAGTGACCAGGCAGTGTGATGCCAGGACACCAACCACTCCCTCAACGGCAAACCCTGGATTGATGGCAGCATTCGTGCAAAACTGAAAGCGCGAACCACTGCTTTTAATCATGGCAAGGCGACTGGAAACATGACCGAATACAAACAGTGTAGCTATTCTCCACGCAAGGCAATCAAACAAGCTAAGCGTCAGTATAGAGACAAAGTAGAGTCGCAATTCAACGGCTCAAACATGTGACGTATGTGGCAGGGTCTACAGTCAATCACAAATTACAAAAAGACAACCAGCCCTGTCACAGACACCAACGTCTTGCTCCCAGACAAATTTAACAACTTCTTTGCTCGCTTTGAGGACAATACAGTGTCACTGACACGGCCCGCTACCAAAACCTGTGGGCTCTCCTTCACCGTGGCCAACGAGTAAAACATTTAATCGAGTTAGCCCTCGCAAGGCTGCCGGCCCAGACGGCATCCCCAGCCGTGTCCTCAGAGCATGCAAAGACCAGCTGGCTGGTGTGTTTACGGACATATTCAATCAATCCCTATCCCAGTCTGCTGTGCCCACATGCTTCAAGAGAGCCACCATTGTTCCTGTTCCCAAGAAAGCTAAGGTAACTGAGATAAACAACTATTGCCCCGTAGCATTCACTTCTGTCATCATGAAGTGCTTTGAGAGACTAGTCAAGGATCATATCACCTCCACCCTACCTGATACCCTAGACCCACTCCAATTTGCTTACCGCCTCAATAGGTCCACAGACGACACAATTGCAATCACACTGCACACTGCCCTAACCCATCTGGACAAGAGGAATACCTTTGTAAGAATGCTGTTCATCGACTACAGCTCAGCATTTAACACCATAGTACCCTCCAAACCAGTCATTAAGCTTGAGACCCTGGGTCTCGACCCTGCCCTGTGCAACTGGGTACTGGACTTTGGTGGTGAGGGTAGGAAATAATATCTCCACCCGCTGATCCTCAACACTGGGGCTCCACAAGGGTGCGTTCTCAGCCCTCTCCTGTACTCCCTGTTCACCCATGACTGAGTGGCCATGCACACCTCCAACTCAATCATCAAGTTTGCAGATGACACTACAGTGGTAGGCTTGATTACCAACAATGACGAGACGGCCTACAGGGACAAGGTGAGGGCCTTCGGAGTGTGGTGTCAGGAAAATAACCTCACACTCAACGTCAACAAAACAAAGGAGATGATCGTGGACTTCAGGAAACAGCAGAGGGATCACCCCCCTATCCACATTGACGGGACAGTAGTTGAGAAGGTGGAAAGTTTTAAGTTCTTCGGCGTACACATCACGGACAAACTGAAATGGTCCACCCACACAGACAGCGTGGTGAAGAAGGCGCAACAGCGCCTCTTCAAACTCAGGAGGTTGAAGAAATTTGGCTTTTCACCGAAAACACTCACAAACTTTTACAGATGCACAATCGAGAGCATCCTGTCGGGCTGTATTACAGCCTGGTATGGCAACTGCTCCGCCCACAACCGTAAGGCTCTCCAGAGGATAGTGTGGTCTGCACAACGCATCACTGGGGCAAACTACCTGCTCTCCAGGACACCTACATCACCCGATGTCACAGGAAGGCCAAAAAGATCATCAAGGACAACAACCACCCGAGCCACTGCCTGTTCTCCCCGCTATCATCCAGAAGGTAAGGTCAGTACAAGTGCATCAAAGCTGGGACTGAGAGACTGAAAATCAGCTTCTATCTCAAGGCCATCAGACTGTTAAACATCCATCACTAACATTGAGTGGCTACTGCCGACATACAGACTCAAATCTCTAGCCACTTTAATAATTAATAATTGGATGTAATAAATGTATCAATAGTCACTTTAAACAATGCCAATTTATATAATGTTTACATACCCTAGATTACTCATCTCATGTGTTGTCACGTTCTGACCTTAGTTCCTTTGTTATGTCTTTATTTTAGTTCAGGGCGTGAGTTGGGGTGGGCATTCTATGTTGTTTTTTCTATGTTTTGTTCTATTGTCCTTTTCGATGTGTTTGGCCTAGTATGGTTCTCAATCAGAGGCAGGTGTCAGTCGTTGTCTCTGATTGGGAGCCATATTTAGGTAGCCTGGTTTTCATTTTGTTTTGTGGGTGATTATTTTCTGTTTGCTGTTTCACCGTACAGGACTGTTCGTTTTGTCGTTTTATTGGTTTTGTTCAGTGTTCAGTTTCTTATTAAAACATTATGGACACTTACCATGCTGCGCATTGGTCCTCCTCTTCTTCCACCCACGACGAGCGTTACATGTGTATATACTGTACTCTATACCATCTACTGCATCTTGTCTATGTCGCACAGCCATCGCTCATTCATATATTTTTATGTACATATTCTTACTCATCCCTTTACACTTGTGTGTATAAGGTAGTTGTTGTGAAATTGTTAGATGACTTGTTAGATATTACTGCACTGTCGGAACTAGAAGCACAAGCATTTAGCTACACTCGCATTAACATCTGCTAACCATGTGTACGTGACCAATCACATTTGATTTGATTTGATTTAAAGACTGGAGATTCAAGGCAATCCACTTGTACCCATATTCAAGGTGCTGCAAAGTGATTATTTTCTCTGCCACCAAGCTGCAGTTGGTTCAGATGAAGAAAAATAACCATTTTATTTTAGATTATAACATTATCGATGTAGTTATGGTGTAAATTAAATTCATACTGCATTGATTCAATAGTGCCTGGATGCTGTAGGCGGGCATTGGAATCAGGAGTCTAGTGGCAATCTCAAACATAATTATCCCGGTGGGAAGTTACATCCTACTCAGTATGGTAAATTGTCTACGCACGTCAAGAGAAATCACAAGCTTATGCACAGAAAAAGTGTTTACTCCTCGATGATGGTATTCAAGGAGGGACACACATGCTCATTCTGTATGTCAGAATCATACCACTGGCTTTGTAGCTCTTTTACATGGTATAATTTTTTAAAAGAAACTTCAACCTAGCTAGGCCTATGTTAAATTCAACAACTAGTTTACGTTTGTAGTGCGTCATGAATACATTTGGTGAAAGTTAGTTTGCATGAAAATATAGTTGCCGTCACCTATAGATGGGTTAGCTGACAACGTCACGAAAACAATACATATGCTTCAATTGGGCAGATGTCTGTTCTTGTGATTCTGGATATCCAGATAGCTAGCAACAATGACAAGAAGCTGCCTTGTGGGGAATTGTAAGTGACTCGTTTTAGCTTGTTGTATCTTGTTATTGACATCATGTCTTGTTTTGATGTGTTTTGATTGATGTCATGTTTATGCTAATATGGCTGAAATTCACTAGCTAACCAACAACTTTAACAATGTATTTGAGAAACAACAAGTGCTCATTGTACAAATGTATTTGTTTTCAATAAACATTGGAGACGAAAAGTATACTTAACAAAAATAGAAATGCAACAATTTCATAGATTTGACTGAGTTACAGTTCATAGACATCAGTCGGATAAGACCCTGATCTATGGATTTCACATGACTGGGAATACAGATATGCATCTGTTGGTCAAATATACCTAAAAAAAATGTAGGGGCGTGGATCAGAAACCAGTCAGAATCTGGTAGGACCAACATTTGCCACATGCAGTGCGACACATCTCCTTGGTCAGGCGGTTGATCATGGCCTGTGGAATGTTGTCCTACTCCTCTTCAATGGCTGTGAGAAGTTGCTGGATATTGGAACACGCTGTCATACACGTAATTCTAGAGCATCCCAAACAGGTTCAATGGGTGACTTCTGCTGAGTATGCAGGCCATGGAAGAAGTGGGACATTTTCAGCTTCTATGAATTGTGTACAGATCCTTGCGACATTACCATGCTGAAACATGAGGTGATGGCGGTGGATGAATAGCACAACAATGGGCCTCACAATCTCGTCACAATATCTCTGTGCATTCAAATTGCCATTGATAAAATTCAATTGTGTTCATTGTCCATAGCTTATGCCTGCCCATACCATAACCCCACCGCCACCATCGGGCACTCTGTTCACAACGTTGACATCTGCAAGCCGTTCGCTCACACGACGCCATACACGCTGTCTGCCATCTGCCCGGTACAGTTGAAACCGGGATTCATCTGTGAAGAGCACACTTCTCCAGCATGCCAGTGGCCATCGAAAGTGAGCATTTTCCCATTGAAGTCGGTTACAACACCGAACTGCAGTCAGGTCAAAATCCTGGTGAGGATGATGACTACGCAGATGAGCTTCTCTTGGATGAAATTCATTCATTCTTTCTTCAGCTGTCTGAGTGGCTGGTCTCAGACGATCCCACAGGTGAAGAAGCCGGATGTAGAGGTCCTGGGCTGGCGTGGTTAAACGTGGTCTGCGGTTGTGAGGCCAGTTGGGCATACTGCCAAATTCTCTATAATAACGTTGGAGGCGGCTTATGGTAGAGAAATAAACATCTGTAGTCAGCATGCCAATTTCAAGCTCTCTCAAAACTTGAGACATCGGTTGCATTGTGTTGTGTGACAAAACTGCACATTTTAGAGTGGACATTTATTGTCCCCTGCACAAAGTGCACCTGTGTAATGGCCATGCTGTTTAATCAGCTTCTTGATATACCACACCTCAGGTGGATGAATTATCTTGGCAAAGGAGAAATGCTCACTAACAGGGATGTAAACAAATTTGTACACAGCATTTGAGAGAAATAAGGTTTTGGTGCTTTTGGAACATTTCTGGGATCTTTTATTTCAGCTCATGAAACATCAGACCAACACTTTACATGTTACGTTTACATAGTTCCACACACCTCTGTTTTGTTGCTAAGCAACAAACCAGTCTATGGTAAATTTGAATATTGTGATGAAAAGAAACATGTTATTGTTCTTATAACAGTGTAATCTCATGACTCACATCCCTAATGAGCGGACCACTTCAACCTCCACCCCTCTTCATTAACATAATTGTATTACCATTACCTGCCAGTGTAGCGTGAACAGATTGATGCCTTTATATTATAAGATTTATGTCATTCAAATCATTCAATCTCGTTGGGTTTCATATCTGTCTAGGCATACCTAATTTAGGCATACCTAATTGAGTTCCTTAACCAACTTCCATGTCTATTCTGTTCTTCAGTTCCCACAAATAAAGATGGTTTCCAAAAGCTGGGCCCAATTGATGTCTACAGTTTAGCCAGTGATTGATGAAGCTAACCTCTGATAGTTCACGTCTCATATTGTTGTCTGGTGATACAGAGCAGATACCCTATTAATAAACCTGAGTGATTAATTGCAAAACCTCCCTCCTGTCTCCCCTCCCTTGTAATGTGTTGAAAAGGTGCCCTCCTAATTAGTAAAGCCTGATTGAGTGTCCGTCCTCCCAGAGTCAAAATTCATATTCAGCCTTTTGTGTTGTGAAAATTGGATATTCACACTAGAGGAGAAATGCAGTAAACTCAGAAGCCAAACTGAAATAGAGGATGAATTTGTTCTTCAGGAACGATGCTGTCCTTGCACATGGACTCCCACAGGGTGGATGATTTCATATGTAGAGGGATAATAACATGTCTTTATCTATATATTTTTATGTATTTATTTATTTTATTTAACCAGGCTAGTCTTTATCAGCTAGGGATGCTGGAAAATGTCATACTTCCATGTCCAGTGAGACTACATTCTCAATCATGCATAAACCATATTTGTGATATACTGTAGCTAGTTTAAGTTATAACTAGTATAATACCTGCTAGTTAGTGTTTTAACAACCTAGTAATATGCTGGGAAAGTCCTGCCTGGGCTTAAATATTATTTTATCAAATTCATGAAGACTATAATCGTATTTGTGGATTAGTTTCCTTCTACCTGATGCCTTTCATGAAGGTTTTGATTGCATTTTCTTTTTGTTCATCGAAAACCTTCATAAAAGGCATTGAGTAGAAGTAAATGAAACCATGAATAGGAATAAAAAATTTTACCTGCAGTGCCTTCAGAAAGTATTCATACCCCTTTACATTTTGCAAATTTTGTTGTGCTACAGCCTGAATAAAAAATTACCAAAATTGATCAACACATAATACCCCATAATGTCAAAATTGAATTTTGTTTGTCAAAAATCTTCTAAATTAATAAAAATGAAAACCTGAAATGTATTTTAAGGCGATAAGGATTCAAACCCCTTTGTTATGGCAAGCCTAAAAAAGTTCAGGAATAAAAATGTGCTTAACAAGTCACATAATAAGTTGAATGGACTCATTTTGTGTTCAATAATACTGGTTAACATGATTTTTTAATGACTACCCCTTCTCTGTACCCCACACATGTCCCTCAGTCAAGTAGTGAATTCTAAGCACAGATTCAGCCACAAAGACCAGTTTTTTTTCAATGCCTCACAAAGAAGGGCACCGATTGGTAGATGTGTAAAAATTAAAAAAGCAAATACTGAATATTACTTTGAGCATGGTGAAGTTATTAAATAAGCTTTCAATAGTGTATCAATACGCTCAGTCACTACAAAGTTACAGGTGTCCTTCCTAACTCAGTTGCATTAGAGAAAGGAAACTGTTCAGGGATTTCACTATGAGGCCAATGCTGCTTTTATAAACAGTTACAGAGTTGAATGGTTGTGATATGAGAAAACTGAGGATGTATCAACAACATTGTAGTTACTTCACAATACTAGCCTAAATGACAGAGTAAAAAGTAGGAAGCCGGTACAGAATAAAAATATTCCAAAACATGCGTCCTGTTTGCAACAAGGCACTTAAGTAATACTGGGAAAAAAAGGCAAATAAATATATATTTTGTCCGGAAAACAAGCATTATGTTTGGGGCAAATCCAAAACAACACATCATTGAGTACCACTCTTCTTATTTTCAAGCATGGTGGTGCCTGCATCATGTTATGGTGTGCTTGTCATCGGCAAAGATTAGTGAGTTTTTTAGGATAAAAAGAAATGGAATACAGCTAAACACAGCCAAATTCCTAGAAGAAATCCTGGTTCAGTCTGCATTCCAACAAACACTGGGAGACAAATTCACCTTTCAGCAGAACAATAACCTAAAACACAAGGCCAAATCTACACTGGAGTTGCTTACCAAGATGACATTGAGTGTTCCTGAGTGGTCTAGTTCCAGTTTTGACTGAAACCAGCTTCAAATCTATGGTAAGACTTAAATGGCTTTCTAGCAATGATCAACAGCCAACTTGACAGAGCTTGAAGAATATTAAAAATAATAATGTGCAAAATATTGTACAATCCAGGTGTGCAAAGCTCTAAACCTCTTTGGGCTAGATGGGACGGTAGCGTCCCACCTGGCCAACATCCGGTGAAATTGCAGAGCGCAAAATTCAAAATACAAAATTCGTAATATTAAACATTCAGGAAAATACAAGTGTCTTACATCGTTTAAAAGCTTAACTTCTTGTTAATCCAGCTGCTTTGTCAGATTTCAAAAAGGATTTACGGCGAAAAAACACCATGCGATTATCTGAGGACAGCGCTCCGCATACAAAAGCATTACATACTTTTTCCAACCAAGCAAAGGCGTCACGAAAGTCAGAAATAGCGATAAAATAAATCTCTTATCTTTGAAGATCTTCCTCTGGTTGCAATCACAAGGGTCCCAGCTACATAACAAATGGTCTTTTTGTTTGATAAAGTCCTTCTTTATATCCCAAAAAAGTCAGTTTTTTGGCGCACTTGACTCAGTAATACAACGGTTTCCCTCGTTCAAAATGCATACAAATGAATCCCAAAAGTTACCAATAAACTTTGTCTAAACAAGTCAAACAAAGTTTCTAATCAATCCTCAGGCACCCTAATATGTAAATAAACGATAACATTTAAGACGGAGAATACTATGTTCATTACCGGAGATAAATAACGAAGAGTGCGCCCTCACCGACGCGCACCACAACACTACAGCCAAAATGGGAGCCACTTAGAAAAACTACAAATTCTAGCTAATTTTTCAAAAAACAAGGCTGAAACTCTTTCTAAAGACTGTTGACATCTACTGGAAGCCGTAGGAACTAAAATCTGTGAGGTATTCCATTGATTTCCCCATAGACAAGCATTTTAAATGGTGTCACCTCCAAAAACAACATTTCAGGATGGATTCTCATCGGGTTATCGCCTGCTATATCAGTTCTGTTATACTCACAGACATTATATTAACAGTTTTGGAAACTTACGAGTGTTTTGTATCCAATATTACCAATTATATGCATATCCTAGCTTCTGGGCCTGAGTAACAGGCAGTTTACTTTGGGCACCTCATTCATCCAAACTTCCAAATACTGCCCCCTAGCCCAAAGAGGACTTACCCAGAAAGACTCACAGTTGAAATCAATTCCAAAGGTGTTTCTAACATGTATTGTCTCAGGGGGGTGAATACTTATCTAATCAAGATATATTAGTGTTTTAATTTCCATTATCTTTAATAAATCTTATAATTCTTCTTCCACTTGACATTACAGAGTATTTTGTGCAGATCGTTGACCAAAAATGACAATTAAATCCATTTTAATACCAATTTGTAACACTACAAAATGTGGAAAAGGTCAAGGGGTGTGAATACTTTATGAACGCACTGTATATTTTAAAAGGACTTTCCCAACATATTACTCTTAGATAATTTAAGCAGACCTGTGATCTATAAGAAAATGTTACAAACAACTTTGTTAGCTAGCTATATTACGATGCTAAAAATGATAACTAGCTAGCTAAGTTAAGTTAGTCTGCTACCAAATCATGTAAAAATGTGTCAAATGACTCACCTTAGGAAGCCAAAAATGCTTTAGAGTCAGTTTCTCAAACAGCTTTCTAATTCTTGGTTTATTAGTTGACAGTTCATCCATTGCGCAATCATCTCTCTTTGCGCCAAAATCGAAATTACCTTTGAAGCGTTGGAGCCCTCATTGTCTTGCGTCAAGATGAGCGTCACGTATGAGTGAAGCCATCTGACGTAAGACAATGTCGTGTGATGATGTCACAGCTCCATGTTATTGGTCGATAGACCAATCAATCAAGCATAAAGACCAGATGATGGTAGCCTACCTTATACGCATGTAGCCTAAAAAGTGTCATGGGAGATCATATGTGTACCTCTGAAGGTATATTATGTGTACCTTCAACCCGGGGAACAAAACTGTGACCTAACTGTGACCTTATTTTTGAATGTGTAAGAGCAAACTATTTAAACCTTTTGGGCAGGCTACTACTTTAAGTATTACTTCATGACCAAATAAAAATCAATCATAAGTAAGTGAGTTTTTTCAACACACTAAATGTTATGCATTTAGTTAAGCGAAATGCATAACAATAAGTTAAGCTAAAACAGAAAAATTCTAAATAAATTGCTTGTGCAATAAGCAAAAGCTAAAGTGAAAGCTGTGAATGTGTATTTCTGGAGTAAGGACAGGCCCACTTTACTTTACTGACACTTTATTTACAAATAGCTTCAGTGGTTGGCATTCAAACACTGCGTTGGCCACTGTCTGACGAGCTTGGCATTTCTATTTAATTAGGAAAATGCTCAGTGCTGCTCAACCCCTAATTACACACTATTCAGAGCATTGGGCTGGTTTGAGTGGCAAGGCGATAGCAACCGACTGTAGACTAAAGTCTCTGAGTGAAGTCGGGGGAGGTGCATCTGCGACAGCCGAAAGTCAGACAATGATGTGGTTTTCCAACAGAAAGGCTCAGTGCAACATGGCAGTGTTGCCGTTGTTTATAAAAGTTGTTCTTTATAATGTAGAAATAAACTCCAACCCTATATTACACACTCCCAAACTGAAGATACATGTGTGTACATTGTACAATCAATAAATTGCATCAGTTGGTTCCTGTTTCAGTTACTTCTTTGGTCACGTTCGCGTGGGTTAATCAAAAACACCCTAATGATTGGTTGATAATAGAGCCTTCCACAAAGCCGGTGGTGGCTAGAGGATGAAGTTGGTGAAGAGCAACTGCAGAAACTTGCAGTCGATGGCAATCAAAACGTCATGATCTTTGATCACATGATTTTTGTAAAGTTCATGCAGTTGACATGTAGGCTCAAGTCGGACAATTTTTATCCTCATAATGCAACACACTTTGAAAGGCGGTGAGCAATGATGGTCACCGACTATACAAAAGTGATCCTCTCAAAATGATCTGTAATCTCCCAAAGCCCTCGAAATGTCACAGGGTAAAACGATGCACCAACCTTAAATCAATGTTCAGCGTCCACCTGTTTTTCTTTTGTTGTTTAGAGTGAGACCAACAAGAAAATATGCAATTACGTGAAGAGATTCAAATGTAATGACATACGCTACATATACTGTAGCTTCTGTACATACTGTACTGCTGCCAAAATAATGGAAACAGTTGAGTAAATGAGGGATAAAAATGTAGATTGATGTCAGGTGCTTCCACACAGGTGTGGTACCTGAGTTAATTAAGCAATTAACATCCCATCATGCTTAGTTATGTATAAAAATGCTGGGCAGGCCATTATTTTGGCTACCATGGCTATTCCCACATAGGAATAATGCTCCCATCCACATTGCACAAGTGATCACTGAATGGTTTGATGAGCATGAAAATTATGTAAACCTTATGCCATGGCCGTCTCAGTCACCAGATCTCAACTCAATTGAACACTTATGGGAGATTCTGGTGAGCCGCCTGAGACAGTGTTTTCCACCATAATCAACAATTGGGTTGAGAAATTTCTCATGTAACAATGGTATCACATCCCTCCAATAGAGTTCCAGACACTTGAAACATCTATGCCATGGTGCATTAAAGTTGTTCTGGCTTGTGGTGGTCCAATGCCCTATTAAGATACTTCCCACTTCCCGCTTATGTTGGTGTTCCTTTATTTTGGCAGTTACCTGTATGGCTGCATATATTTTATTCCACTCGTCCGTATCGCCACGTTATGTTCATTAGGTTAGAATTGTCTACAAATAAGGCTTGAGCATGCATACAGTAGGCTGCATGAATTACATGCACTGGTTTTTATAGTTATAATTCAAACTAATTAAGATTAAGGAATATATTGGGCCTGTGTGTGTGTGTGTGTGTGTGTGTGTGTGTGTGTGTGTGTGTGTGTGTGTGTGTGTGTGTGTGTGTGTGTGTGTGTGTGTGTGGTCTTCTAGTTAATATGAGCAGCAGTGAAAGCTCTTGAACACTGTACTCTCTCTGATGTTGGAAAGTGATTACAGTACAGCACTACTTTGTTCTACAAACTGATATGGCAAAAAGTAATCCTATCTGGATCCCACTGACTAAAAAGCCTTGCTTATCATTGACGTGTGAATCCCTGGAGCACAGCTTTCCCAAGATGTATTGAACTTTGCAATCCCTGCATTAGATTACATGAGGGAACTGTCTTCGACCCAATTAGGCATTACTATGTGTTACCCATGCATGTTAAAAAAAATCAACTGCATAATACAGCACTTACATATCTGTAATTTTGCCAAGTTGTCAAATTGATTTACAATAGCTGTGTTGACAACACTCTCAGAGTGGGGATGCTGAAAACCATCAAAGCTCAAATGGGTGTCAAAGAATAAATCCCAGCCTGTAGGCTGCTTTTTTTGTATACTAGATGTGCCTTATTATGAATATTAAAAGGTCAAATAGTGCTGGAAAACCTTTATCTGTCTGATGTGGCAATGGAAAAGACCATATTGTAGGTCACATACTGTATGTGTGAAGAGAGAAAAAAAGTGGCTCTTTAAAGCAAACAACTTGCTGCAGTTAACGTTTTATTAAGTTACAGTTTTAGAAAATTCAACACAAAAGCACAAAACAATGATTCACATGCACAATTTTAGTATACAAGACAAAACAGTTACTTTTCAATATGAAACGCAGTTCTATAGGTCAGTTATCTCATGGAGATCATGGATTAATACATCAGTATTCAAATCAAGGGCCACAAGTTGTATAAAATATCAGTAGGTTGTCTTTGTAGGCCCTCTTTAAAAATATATATGCAAGCTATTTACATTTGACCAAGCACATTTGTCAGAACTAAAGCGCACTCTTTAAGTAACCAACATCAGTGTTTATCTTGTCATGTTGTAAAAATGTAAACTCAAACGCAGTTGACCTGATGGCTACAATATTTTCTTGGATTGCATTTTGTAGTAATTCACAAAGTACGATCCCAAAAAAGGTACATTATTTCTCCTATATTTTACAGTCAGCAGGGTGTAACATAGATGTATATAGCTATGTAAATTATAGGATAGTCTGGCCAAGTTTGATAAAGGACTTATTTGTAAATCCACATACTCTAGCGCTGCGTGATGTGAAGGTGAACTGGTAAGTATATACTATTCTACTAACCAGCATACAGAAATAATGACCAGGTGATGGGCATAGGAATTAGGAAAAAGATCTAAGAGTTATACTATTTCAATTAAACACGGTGTTACTGTGTTTTATCCTTGAATTTTTTGGACACCGTGCTGTACTTTTTTTTTACAGCAGTATTATTACACAGGCTAAGTCCCCAGACAGTTTGACACTGTCAAAAGAAAAGGACTGCTATATCAATGTATCTCTTCAGCCTCAGATTAGAGTTTTTCAAAAAAGAGCTCAAGAGTCAAAAATACATTACAAAAAAGGAACATGACAATTTTCCTCTCTTAAACAACTCATGACCTTTAATGATTCCCATCTCCCGGGTGGCGCAGTGGTCTAGGGCACTGCATCGCAGTGCTAGCTGCGCCACCAGAGTCTCTGGGTTCACGCCCAGGCTGGGCTGGGTTCGCGCCCAGGCTCTGTCGCAGCCGGCCGCAACCGGGAGATATTCATATGAATTTCAGTAAGGGAATATATAAATGTGCAGCACTTAAAATCCGTTAAAAGTACTCGGAACTAGTAGGGGGATGTTACCTAAAACATCAGTTTGTCACAGTAGCTCTTATAAAAAAAACATGTAATGTATATTACATTGTATTATTATGATTTTGACTTGTCTCCTCTGGATGGGGTGGACACACAGTCAGAAAGAGTAGGGGAGGACATCTCAAATAGTAACCAACAAAAAATGTGCAACAGGAAGCACCAGCATCAGTCAATCAAGCAGCTCAATTGTGACGGCTGCAATAATGGGACAGGGAAATCAATATCCCATTGACTGGGCTGCAGCACTCTAATCAATGAGCACAGGCCTTTATGAAACCACTGTAGGAGCAGATAGGACAGGCTGATTGCGTCCACTGTTTGGGCTTTACGGGACTCTGGGGCCTGCACACCTGTTCTGGTGGCTAAGCAGGGACAGAGTCACACAGTTACCTTGGATCACTTCCTTCTGCTTTCATTCGACTTTGCATATGACGGGAACAGTCCCACAACAACGTGATCATAGGTCAGCCAGCCCTAATCAGTAACAAAGTTCAGTGAAGGCACAATTCCTTATAGCAGTAGTCAGTGGCCCCAGAATGATGGCTCATGATGATGGACCCATCGTACAATAACATGAACAGGAAACAGTTTCTCCCTCACCATCAGGCTAGTCACAGTTCTTTAAAAGAGTACTGTAGCAGTTCTCTAGTCTTGTACTTTATACACTCTTAAAAAAGAATGTGCTATCTAGAACCAAAAATTCTTATTTGGCTGTCCCCATAGGATAACCCTTTGAAGAACCCTTTTGGGTTATGTGTAAAAACCCTTCCCACAAAGGGTTCTACATGTAACCCAAAATATTTCTACCTTGAACCAAAAAGGTTTCTACTATGGGGACTGCCGAAGAACCCTTTTTTCTCAGAGTGAAGTTTGAGAAAGGGACATGACAGCAGCCAACTTTTCCCTTCATTTCCAGTCATGGCTCCATTGACATGACATCATTTATTTAGATGCTTTAATAACTGCTAAATTATGCTGCAGATTCAATCATACATTTATTATGCCCGGGATCTCTCAGGACAATAAAAGTATAGACCTCCCCCCTAATTCATTTTCCAAAAACGGATCCAGAAAGAGTGGATATGTCCGTCAATTTGTAAGATGTTCCAGTGAAGGCACTCATATATGTCCTATACTTAAACATGTATGATTTATATATATTTTGCCGACTGATGATCGGAATTCTGAATAATCAGGAGGTCATAAATGATAGACGTATTTAGCATTTAGAGGTAATTTGAATGCCGAAAATTACAAGTGGGATTTGTTTGACACAACAACTCTACATGACTCTATTCTCGGGAACCTTAACATTTCACTGTGTGCTGAATGCAGAGTGTGATATGCATCAATTATTAAGAGGAGCATGAGATACAGAACAAAATGTCAAGTCCCATCAGCTTGTTGTAAAGAGGGGTCTAAACCTCAGTAGCTAACAGCTCTGTAAGGCGCCTAATACTATTTCACTATGCAGAGATGAGTGGCTTAGAGGGACAGGTGACCAAACCGGTATTCAGTTAACACAGCTCAAACACAAAGCATACAAGGTAATGGTCGAGCTACAGCTATAAAATCACTTTATCAAATATAATATGATTCAAACAGTTATCATGTAAAACTGGTTTTATCTGCTATAGTGGCCAATTTGACATTAGTTTGGGCATGTTGTCAGTTACATAATTAGTTGTACTTCTTCAACCTCATAATAATAACTCAAGATGCCATGTACAGTTAGTTATATCAAAGGACGTCCAACCCATATAAACCACAACACATCTCTCCATTGAGCAGCTGACACCACAATTATGTAACATACCTTCATTAAAACCTCACATTACTTTGAAAACACAAGATAACTAAATCTTTTTTTGTCAACTACTTTGGTATGTAAATGGTTTTAAGGCATTAGTAATCTTCAAGGATCAGTGTCAAACATATATACAGT
Source organism: Salvelinus alpinus (assembly GCF_045679555.1). NCBI lineage: Eukaryota > Metazoa > Chordata > Actinopteri > Salmoniformes > Salmonidae > Salvelinus > Salvelinus alpinus. The sequence goes on along the minus strand of NC_092087.1, from coordinate 20,038,874 downwards.
TGAAGTCGTACACTTAGGTTGGAGTCATTAAACCTCGTTTTTCAACCACTCCACAAATGTCTTGTTAACAAACTATAGTTTTGGCAAGTCGGTTAGGACATCTACTTTGTGCATGACACAAGTCATTTTTCCAACAATTGTTTACAGACCGATTATTTCACTTATAAATCACTGTATCACAATTCCAGTGGGTCAGAAGTTTACATTCACTAAGTTGACTGTGCCTTTAGACAGCTTGGAAAATTCCAGAAAATGATATCATGGTTTTAGAAGCTTCTGATAGGCAAATTGACATCATTTGAGTCAATTGGAGGTGTACCTGTGGATTTATTTCAAGGCCTACCTTCAAACCCAGTGCCTCTTTGCATGAAATCATGGAAAATAAAAATAAATCACCCAAGACCTCAGAATTGTTTTTGTAGACCTCCACAAGTCTGATTCATCCTTGGGAGCAATTTCCAAACGCTTGAAGGTACCACCTTCATCTGTACAAACAATAGTACGCACGTATAAACTCCATGGGACCTCGCAGCCATCATACCGCTCAGGAAGGTGACGCGTTCTGTCTCCTAGAGATTAACGTACTTTGGTGCGAAAAGTGCGAATCAATCCCAGAACAACAGCAAAGGACCTTGTGAAGATGCTGAAGGAAACAGTTTCAAAAGTATTTATATCCACAGTAAAACGAGTCCTATATCGACATAACCTGAAAGGCCGCTCAGCAAGGAAGAAGCCACTGCTCCTAAACCACCATAAAAAAGCCAGACTACGGTATGCAACTGCACATGGGGACAAAGCTCGTACTTTTTGGAGAAATGTCCTCTGGTCTGATGAAACAAAAATAGAACTGTTTGGTCATAATGACCATCGTTATGTTTGGAGGAAGAAGGGGGACGCTCGCAAGCCGAAGAACACCATCCCAACCGTGAAGCACGGCAGCCTGATGTTGTGTGGGTGCTTTGATGCAGGAGGGACTGGTGCACTTCACAAAATAGATGGCATCATGAGGGAGGAAAATTCTGTGGATATATTGAAGCAACATCTCAAGACGTCAGTCAGGAAGTTAAAGCTTGGTCGCAAATGGGTCTTCCAAATGGACAATGACCCCAAGCATACTTACAAAGTTGTGGCAAAATTGCTTAAGGACAACAAAGGACAACTTTCCCAAGTTCTCTCACGTCACCCCGCTCCTCCGCTCTCTCCACTGGCTTCCAGTTGAAGCTCGCATCCGCTACAAGACCATGGTGCTTGCCTACGGAGCTGTGAGGGGAACGGCACCTCCGTACCTTCAGGCTCTGATCAGGCCCTACACCCAAACAAGGGCACTGCGTTCATCCACCTCTGGCCTGCTCGCCTCCCTACCTCTGAGGAAGTACAGTTCCCGCTCAGCCCAGTCAAAACTGTTCGCTGCTCTGGCACCCCAATGGTGGAACAAACTCCCTCACGACGCCAGGTCAGCGGAGTCAATCACCACCTTCCGGAGACACCTGAAACCCCACCTCTTTAAGGAATACCTAGGATAGGATAAAGTAATCCTTCTAACCCCCCCCCCCCCCTTAAAAGAGTTAGATGCACTATTGTAAAGTGGTTGTTCCACTGGATATCATAAGGTGAATGCACCAATTTGTAAGTCGCTCTGGATAAGAGCGTCTGCTAAATGACTTAAATGTAAATGTAAACAAAGTCAAGGTATTGGAGTGGCCATCACAAAGCCCTGACCTCAATCCTATAGAAAATTTGTGTGAAAAAGTGTGTGCGAGCAAGGAGGCCTACAAACCTGACTCAGTTACACCAGCTCTGTCAGGAGGAATGGGCCAAAATTCACCCAATTTATTGTGGGAAGCTTGTGGAAGGCTACCCGAAATGTTTGACCCAAGTTAAAAATTTTAAAGGCAATGCTACCAAATACTAATTGAGTGTATGTAAACTTCTGACCTACTGGGAATATGAAATAAATAAAAGCTGAAATAAATAATTCTCTCTACTATTATAACTGACCTAAGGCAGGGACTTTTTACTCTGATTAAATGTCAGGAATTGTGAAAAACTGAGTTTAAATGTATTTGGCTAAGGTGTACGTAAACTTCCGACTTCAACTGTACATATATAATGTAGACATCAGTACTCCCAAATAGAAGTATATTCCGTTGGAAAAAAAGATTTCCAAAATGGTTTAACAGCATGACAGCACTTATGACATGAGGAAACTGTAAAATATCATGCACACAAATTCATGTTTTCTACAGAACATAATTTATATCCTCAATGCATGGCCCCTTCAAAGTTCCTGTTCTGTCCAGCACTGCCACAGAGGGTTGCACCCATGCCTATCTGAATGCAGGAGCAGGCTGCTGGAGGAGAGGGCGAGAGGAGGGCCGGTAGGAGGGCTGTGACTTTGTCCAGACATCACCAGGAGGAGTTGAGGAGGAGGAGAGCGCTGATGAGGAATGAGATGAGATGAGACAGCAATAGCGGATTGAGACTAGATCCTCCCGAGCCTCGTGCGCCCATGCCTGAAACCACAAACCAGCAGTCAGAGAAGCTCTTCAAGAACTGAAAATTCCACTTTTCAAAAAGAGCAAAAAAACGAACAATCGGGGCAGTTTCTGTCTCTATCTGCTAAATTTGATGACAAGTCGTTGTAAATCAAAGGGCAACTGTGAATTACATAGTGCTTTCCATATCTCTATTATTAATGGCTTTCAACAGGATAGGCCAAGTACACAGAGATGATGAGGCTTATATCACATCAGAGAGCAGATCTCTTTGGGGGAGGGGGGGGGGGGGGGAATTGTACTATTTTATATGGCGCAGAGCTGGGAAGTCAACAAGGAATAATAACCCAATGGCAGAGATGGATTGCACCACACATGCATTTCTAAAAAAGGTCGCATTTCTTGCACCCGAAAGAAGTTTATTACACATGGTTGAAGAGGGATGCAAGAGCCCAAAATAAATGTTCTCTTTGGCTGATTTAATCATCGTTAAAGCTTCATCAAGGAACACATGGAGAGGAGAGGGTAGAGAGAGGAAATGGCAAACGTACTTAATTTGTGGATGTGGATGGGTTCGCTGCCCACACCTTCACCGCCCTCACTCAGGGCCTTGATCTGGATCAGGTAGTTGTCGTTGGGAGACAGCGTCAGCTCCATCCTGGTTTTGTTTGTTATGATGCTGTTTACGTCATTGTACCGGTGTCTTCTCAACAGCACCTAGAAACGGCAATGCAAAACACACAATCAAAAATGAAAGATTGGCTGAAATGAGCAGAGAAGAGTGAGGGAATTTAAACTTGATTTTGCTGATTGGATGATAAAATGGCTCCTAATGCTTGGTGACAGTACAGTGAGGTTTGCTGGTTGGAGCTATGGATGTTTTGTCCCTGTGGAAAACCTTACCAATATGATGGAAAGAGTGGGTTTGAGATGGTCGTGTTGTGCTTGACAAAAGAATAGAGCCACAGTGACATGAGACATACAAGATATCCGATGACCTCTGCCTCTGTCTCCATGGCTATCACAGGACCCCAGTGTAGAGTGAGCAGAGAGCCAATCATGGTCCACTCTACATTCAAAGGAGGCTGGCCTGGTGCTAAGAGAGAGAAGAACAGAGAGATGTTCATATAATACTTGTATAGTTTTACAAAATAATGAGTTTCTGTTCCCCCTAAATGTTTAAGTAAAAATGTATATACAGTACAATCCCCCAAACAGCTGCAGGAAAATGTACTTACTACAACTGGGATAATTGTAGTTGTCTCACCTAGCTATCTTAAGATGAATGCACTAATTGTAAGTCGTTCTGGATAAGAGCAACTGCTAAATGACTAAAACGTACATGGAAATGAAATTCACTCACCTGGCTTCTTGGTGGTGGCGTTGATGTGTGTAGACTGTGGCCCTGTCCCTGCAGTGTTAAAGGCGCACACAGCTAGATAATACTGTGTGTTAGCGCTCAGTCCAGTCACATTAACAGCTGAGTAGTTTCCAGAGGTTCTCACCTTGCCTACTGTGTCAGGCTTGGTGTCATCTTCCCAGTACACCACCTGTTAACCAATGGAAAGAAAACAACAATAGATTGAGATATCAGACACAAGCAATATAATTGTAGCCAAAGGGACTTCTACAAAGGCACCCAAGAGTAACCTCAATAAGTAAAATGACAAAGGGCTTGTTTAACACAGTATAGGGATATTCTTGTCACAATAATGTGTTTAAGATCCACTGTTTTTGGTTCAATAAAATGTATTCCCCTTACAAATCTGTATTTTCAATGATAAAAGTACAGTTTCTATACTTAGAAATGAACACATCCAGCTACAGCATGGAGGAATATCGTATTCTCTTTAACACTAGACAGAGCAATTCATTACTTTCCTTGGGGGTATTAGCTTTCAATTAACGGTGCAGGTGAAGAGATATTTGATGAAGCAAATGAAATAATCCAATGCTAGCTTAGGGTCATTTTCAATATTCATGTTTCGGGTATTAAGTGACATAAGAGTAAAGTAAATAATTAGAGAGAAAATGTGAAGTCTGCTCTTGGGATAGGCACATCTATATTCCTGGTATTGGCCATGCAACTAAATGAACCTATTAGATACACATTTTTCATGAAAAAAGCTTAACAATATACCATACTGGAGTAAAAAACTAGATCCATACTGTAGATCTAGATCCATACTCTCTGCTGCAAGTGACTGGAACGAATTGCAAAATTCGCTGAAGCTGGAGACTTACATTTCCCTCACTAACTTTAAACATCAGCTATCTGAGCAGCTAACCGATCGCTGCAGCTGTACATAGTCCGTCTGTAAATAGCCCACCCAATCTACCTACCTCATCCCCATATTGTTTTTATTTACTTTGCTGCTCTTTTGCACACCAGTATCACTACTTACAAACCATCATCTGCTCATCTATCACTCCAGTGTTAATCTGCTAAATTGTAATTACTTTGCTACTATGGCCTATTTATTGCCATACCTCCTCATGCCATTTGCACACACTGTATATAGACTTTATGTTTTTTCTATTGTGTTATTGACTGTACGCTTGTTTATTCCATGTGTAACTCTGTGTTGTTGTTACTGTCGCACTGCTCTGCTTTATCTTGGCCAGGTCGCAGTTGTAAATGAGAACTTGTTCTCAACTAGCTAACCTGGTTAAATAAAGGTGGGGAAAAAAGTAGATGGGCATATTATCAGTTTAGACCTATCCTGCCAGTTTGACTACTAACACAAACAATACTAATGCATCTGTCTGTGAAAGGTGTCATCTCTTTCACAATCCTATGACCTCCACTGTACCCAACCTCTAAGGCTCAAGATGCATACTAACAGCTTACCCCCTTAAAAGCCCCTCTCTCGCCAATCCTGTTTGCTGACCTGATAGCACTATTGTATCAACACAATATAGCCAGTGCCATGGCAACCAAAGGGTTTTGTTCCAGGGGGCAGAGGTGAGCAGGATTGAAAGAGCACTGGGAGAAAAGGAAAAGCTCTTCTTGCCTACTTAAATGGATGGATGAGAGCTTTTCTCAACCGGCTATAAAAGCTGCTGCAGCTCAATGGTGGTGGTCGTTAGACACAGCTGCTCTAAGCAGTGCTGGGACATATACAGTACGTATAGGAGTCAACATATTAACAAAATGTTGTCAAGGTTACAGAACTCCTCATGATATCTTATACAGTGAGATGTTACAGTACACACCACCCCAGGGGATATTTCAAGAACCGTGTGTTCAAATAGAACAAATTAAGCTACTGCTTTACATATAAACACTAGAAATGGCAATGCGTATGTGTTGTTTTATTGAGGAAATTGAGTGAATCCTACCTCATAACCCAGCACTCTTTCAGGGGTGACGGGGAGGGCTTCCCAGATCACTTCAATTGTAGCTGCAGATACACTCCTGCCCCAAACCCTCTTAGGAGCCTCAATTGGTACTGCAGAAATAGAGAGCTGGTGAGAAGCCCACAGACTCATTCAACACCATCAAACACGCTAATAGGAACGAGAGGAAAGCAGAGAATAGACCTGTAGATTCACTGGATAGAGCTTTTGCCTCCGCTTGGTTGTTATTGGGATCTGACTTGCATAGCAAATTCAAATAACACAGTACCTCACTGACAGCCCAGTGTATGTAGTAAGTGTCTGCTAGGATTTCCTGTAATCTACCCCTGCAATAACTAATATCAAGTTGACACTCCCAGCTTGAGGGGGAAAGTGTCTGAACCAACGTATTTCATCTTTACTATAGAAGGTTGTGCCTCCAGAATGAAAAGATTAGGCACGGTTTCAGCGCAACTTCCATTGGCAGCCGTTTCCTTTACCTTCCTCTGCTGAGAACACTGTGGCTATGGAACTGAAGGGGCCCTCCCCACGGTTGTTGTACGCCCCAACCTTCACATCGAACGGTGAGAAAGGCGGGATGGTGTCGTTGCGGAAGATGTATCGGGCCACCCCGGGCGTGGAGATGACCACTCGTGTCCAGGTGATGGCACCCAGCGGCCGGAAGGCGATGATGTAACCGAAGCCCTCTCCATTCTGCAGTTCCTCAGGCACGGGCTGGGAGCGAAACACAAAACTATAGTGATATTAAAACGCATACAGACAAATACACAAGAGGTCTTCAACCTTGGTTGCAATGATTAGATGTAGTGTTTACACAAGGGTTCCCCAAATGGCTGTGATTATATTTGGCCCCCTAGTTTTCTGAGCAAAAAATTATTATATGTATTTTATTTATAAAAAAGACTAAAAATACTAGCAAATCAGCTCCAAGTGATTTTAATTTAGGAAATCTGTTCCAAAGTATTCCCACGCATAATAGAGATATACAGTGGGGCAAAAAAGTATTTAGTCAGCCACCAATTGTGCAAGTTCTCCCACTTAAAAAGATGAGAGAGGCCTGTAATTTTCATCATAGGTACACTTCAACTATGACAGACAAAATTAGATTTTTTTTCTCCAGAAAATCACATTGTAGGATTTTTTATGAATTTATTTGCAAATTATGGTGGAAAATAAGTATTTGGTCAATAACAAAAGTTTATCTCAATACTTTGTTATATACCCTTTGTTGGCAATGACAGAGGTCAAACGTTTTCTGTAAGTCTTCACAAGGTTTTCACACACTGTTGCTGGTATTTTGGCCCATTCCTCCATGCAGATCTCCTCTAGAGCAGTGATGTTTTGGGGCTGTTGCTGGGCAACACGGACTTTCAACTCCCTCCAAAGATTTTCTATGGGGTTGAGATCTGGAGACTGGCTAGGCCACTCCAGGACCTTGAAATGCTTCTTACGAAGCCACTCCTACGTTGCCCGGACGAAGCCACTGCTTCTTACGTTGCCCGGGCGGTGTGTTTGGGATCATTGTCATGCTGAAAGACCCAGCCACGTTTCATCTTCAATGCCCTTGCTGATGGTAGGCTTTGTTACTTTGGTCCCAGCTCTCTGCAGGTCATTCACTAGGTCCACCCGTGTGGTTCTGGGATTTTTGCTCACCGTTCTTGTGCTCATTTTGACCCCACGGGGTGAGATCTTGCGTGGAGCCCCAGATCGAGGGAGATTATCAGTGGTCTTGTATGTCTTACATTTCCTAATAATTGCTCCCACAGTTGATTTCTTCAAACCAAGCTGCTTACCTATTGCAGATTCAGTCTTCCCAGCCTGGTGCAGGTCTACAATTTTGTTTCTGGTGTCCTTTGACAGCTCTTTGGTCTTGGCCATAGTGGAGTTTGGAGTGTGACTGTTTGAGGTTGTGGACAGGTGTCTTTTATACTGATAACAAGTTCAAACAGGTGCCATTAATACAGGTAACGAGTGGAGGACAGAGGAGCCTCTTAAAGAAGAAGTTACAGGTCTGTGAGAGCCAGAAATATTGCTTGTTTGTAGGTGACCAAATACTTATTTTCCACCATAATTTGCAAATAAATTCATTAAAAATCCTACAATGTGATTTTCTGTATTTTTTCTCATTTTGTCTGTCATAGTTGAAGTCTACCTATGATGAAAATTACAGTCCTCTCTCATCTTTTTAAGTGGGAGAACCTGCACAATTGGTGGCTGACTAAATACTTTTTTGCCCCACTGTATGTGATCATATACAAATCTAAGCAAGGTTTGAAATTATTATGTTTTAGTCAAATATTATATCTGTTTGGGCTTCTTGCTGTCAATTTGCAGTCCACAAATTATTTGTAATGATGTTCAGGCCCCCTGACCATTGGCCGGCGGCTGAATGTAGTTGATGATCCCTGGCTTACACCTACACCACAACCCACAGATGTGCAGAAATCACTGATTGTTTCATTTTTTCTCCCTGCATTAGCACATAATTGTGGATGAAGTGGGCTTCAAAGAAACAATCGCTGTCGCTCAGTTGAATCACATTGGAAGGGAGAAATGGCACTCCATGGCCAGCACAGAAGAGAGGGCTGGCTCTAGTGCAGATCATAATATTGCTCCATTCAATTAATTGCACAATTAAGCAAAACCATTACCTGGCTATGGAGAGAACAGTAAAACCATTACCTGGCTATGGAGAGAACAGTAAAACCATTACTTGGCTATGGAGAGAACAGTAAAACCATTACCTGGCTATGGAGATAACAGTAAAACCATTACCTGTCTATGGAGATAACAGTAAAACCATTACCTGGCTATGGAGATAACAGTAAAACCATTACCTGGCTATGGAGAGAACAGTAAAACCATTACCTGGCTATGGAGATAACAGTAAAACCATTACCTGGCTATGGAGAGAACAGTAAAACCATTACCTGGCTGTGGAGAGAACAGTAAAACCATTACCTGGCTATGGAGATAACAGTAAAACCATTACCTGGCAATGGAGAGAACAGTAAAACCATTACCTGGCTATGGAGAGAACAGTAAAACCATTACTTGGCTATGGAGAGAACAGTAAAACCATTACCTGGCTATTGAGATAACAGTAAAACCATTACCTGGCTATGGAGAGAACAGTAAAACCATTACCCGGCTATGGAGAGAACAGTAAAAACATTATCCAGCTATGGAGAGTTTGGCCCTGTCCGGGGGTATCATCGGATGGGGCCACAGTGTCTCCTGACCCCTCCTGTCTCAGCCTCCAGTATTTATGCTGCATTAGTTTATGTGTCGGGGGGCTAGGGTCAGTTTGTTATATCTGGAGTACTTCTGTCTTATCCGGTGTCCTGTGTGAATTTAAGTATGCTCTCTCTAATTCTCTCTTTCTCTCTCTCTCTCGGAGGACCTGAGCCCTAGGACCATGCCTCAGGACGACCTGACATGATGACTCCTTGCTGTCCCCAGTCCACCTGGCCGTGCTGCTGCTCCAGTTTCAACTGTTCTGCCTGCGGCTATGGAACCCTGACCTGTTCACCGGACGTGCTACCTGTCCCAGACCTGCTGTTTTCAACCCTCTAGAGACCGCAGGAGCGGTAGAGATACTCTTAATGATCGGCTATGAAAAGCCAACTGACATTTACTCCTGAGGTGCTGCACCCTCGACAACTACTGTGATTATTATTATTTGACCATGCTGGTCATTTATGAACATCTTGGCCATGTTCTGTTATAATCTCCACTGGCCACCCCTCATAGCCTGGTTCCTCTCTAGGTTTCTTCCTAGGTTTTGGCCTTTCTAGGGAGTTTTTCCTAGCCACCGTGCTTCTACACCTGCATTGCTTGCTGTTTGGTGTTTTAGGCTGGGTTTCTGTACAGTACTTTGAGATATCAGCTGATGTACGAAGGGCTATATAAAGAAATTTGATTTGATTTGATTTGGAGAGAACAGTAAAAACATTATCCAGCTATGGAGAGAACAGTAAAACCATTACCCGGCTATGGAGAGAACAGTAAAAACATTATCCAGCTATGGAGAGAACAGTAAAAACATTATCTAGCTATGGAGAGAACAGTAAAACCACTATCCAGCTATGGAGAGAACAGTAAAACCTGACAGATGACTTACCTCCCAAGTTATCACTAATTCAGATTTTGTGCCTCCTCCGCCTCCAACATCAGTGGGAGCTGTATCAGGCACTGTAAGGCAAAGCCCAGAAGAGAGCAATTTTAAGGCTTTTAACATAGCTGAAATACAGGACTATATGCCATTACGTCTAGTCTCATGACACAGCTTTACAGATTTTCCCAATTGTTTACACACTAAAACTGGCCCATGAGGCACAATGACCCAAACCTGTAACTAATTTAGTTGAACCAGACACCAGATCTGCAATACTATTGGTACATGTTTTGCTTTACACTCAGATTGCAATTCCATAACAAACATTTGGCAAAACACAACACACAATTCTCTACCTTTGGCACAACCTTCACAACTAAAATATCTTGTGTGCAAATGAAATGCAACACTGTTCAACAAGCTAAGCTCAATTACCAATTGATCCCTTTCTCTTTTCAAACACTAATTGCAAAATGTGTCACTTTGCAATCAGACCTCTGGCATGGATAAAAAGGCCACAGGTGAGTACTCCTGTTTTTGGAGAACAATGGAAGCAAACTTGGCAGAGAGAGGTGGAGGTGGAGGTGGAGGTAGAGGAAGACCAAGAACAAGGAGAGTAATCTCTGATGAAATTCGGGCAACTATGGTGGACCATGTGGAGAGATTGACCTTGAGAGAGGCTGGGCAGAGAGTGCAGCCCAATCTGAGCCACTTCACCGTAGCATCCATCATCCGGACATTCCAAAATGAGAATAGGTATGTACTGCAGACATTGGACCTATCTACGACTTTTACTACTTGACAGTAGTACCACATAAAGCCCAGTAAAGACTGTACATTCCAATACATACTGTAAGGGGAAACAAAGTACATGTTTGACGTATTACTGTATGTATGAAATTGAGAGCTATACTACTTTGTAACATGTTTATCTTGTGTACTGTACTACTGTAGTGTTTACTGTACTGCATGCTATTTTGTTTTTGTAGAACTGAAAGACGACTATTTACAGATGAACAGGAGGCTGCCATTGTGCAAATGGTAGTTAAAAATGATGCCATAAGACTGCAGGAAATCTAGCAACAGATTATTGAAAACCCATCTTCCACAACAACAGAGTGAACTTATCAACCACAGCCCAAATCCTTCAGAAACACCATCTCCGGATAAAGCAAATCAACAGAAACCCATTCGAAAGGAATTCAAAGAGTAAAGGATAAATGGTACGAATATGTGCAAGTAAGCAATGTAGTAGTATTACACTCTTGAAACATTAGAGACTCACTGATGTTGACAGTGAACTTTACTATACAGCAATTACAGTATTTACTGTCATATCAGAGAACAATGGAGTTGGATGCAAGTCCCATGCCTCCTGAACTCATATTCATAGATGAGGCTGGATTAAATTTAGCAAAGAAGAGGAGGAGAGGAAGGAACATCATTGGTCAACGCACCATCATTGAGGTACTGTACCTGGCCAGCGCGGGGAAAATGTCGCCATATGCTCAGCTATGAGCCACAATGGGGTCCTCCACAGAACACTGCCTATCTCCTTCATTTCCTGAACACCTTACATGACAATCTTTTTCAGCTAGAGCAGAGAGGACCAGGTGATCCTGAACAGCAAATGTATGTTCTAGTTTGGGACAACGTGCGTTTCCATCTGGCAGCTCAGGTCCGCAGCTGCTTCCATGAGTACCTGAGATGTAGCAGCAGCAAACGTGTGTTAACAATTGGGAAAAATTGTAAAATGCATTCACAATATTTATTTTATTTTACACTCCACAAACTTCTCCCTTGATATTATCGACCCGACATGTTTTGGACTATATGGTCAAACTCAAATGCCAAATGTCACAAAGAAGAAAAAACTTTTTTTAGATTTAGCTGTTCAGTTTAATATTCAGAAAATGCCATTTTACTTGACAACTGTTTCGTGCATAACACTGCAGACCGCGCATGTGCATCCTGATTCCAGCCCAAAGTAAATGGTCCATCACAAGACATCTGGTTCAAGCAGCCTTTCAAGGCTGTCAGGGGTCTGTGTATACTGTATCTACAGTATTTATGTGTATGTGTGTGTTAGTGTGTGTTAGTGTGTGTGTATGTGTGTTAGTGTGTGTATGTGTTTGTTAGTGTGTGTGTCTGCGTATGTATTTTAGAGAGACTAGAGGAGAAACACTCACTAGTATCCTCTGTCCTGGTCTTGGCTGAGGCAGGACTGGGCTCTCCCATGCCCACACTGTTGCGGGCCACAACCCTGAACTCATACTCCACCCAGGCGTTCAAGCCCACCACAGTGGCTGTCAGTGTGTTGCCATTGATCACCTCAGGAACTGGAAGTGGAAAGTAGACCATTATTATCATGCTGGATAAACATAGTTATGGTGTGCTTTGTTATGTACTGTATGGTAGTTGTATAAGCTACCTGTGTCCACAGCCTGCCAGCCCACAGTGAAGGGGGTCCGGGCCTGGATGATGTAGCCGGTGATAGGGCTGCCGTTGTCCCTGCCGAGGCTCCAAGAGAGCTGGGCCGTGCTATCTGTGATCTCCTCCACTGCTACTGTGTCCGGGGGCCCGGGGGGACCTGACTCAATCAGACAATTAGCAAAGTGAGCCTCCACACCCCACCACCACTCCCACCACCACCATAAACACCACCAACACCACGCCCCCATTACCAACTCATCATCCTCTTGCCTTTACAGCTGGTCCAATGCCATCACACTCCCTTTAATTAGGCTCTGTGTCCTTGATCCGGCTTCACAGGGACATTTAATGTAGACGTGGGATAAGTGAGGCTGAGAAGTGATTAAGAGCATGGGATCACTAACGCCAAACAGGAACATGGGAGGGGACAATTTGTGAAACATACGCGTGTGTTAGAAAGATGGACAGTGAGAGGAAGTGATAGAGGAAGTGATAGAGAAAGAGAGAGAGAATGAGTGAGAGAGACCGCAACACTAAGAGGCAAAGAATGACAGACAGTGTTCATGGATATCTACTCCAAAGATGGTTGCATGCCATGATGTTGTTGTTTGCTCCACTGTTCCATTATTCAGATGTTTCTATGGTATTTTGTCGGTATGTAAATGAGCCAATTAAAGTTCTCTGTAATAAACAATGGCTTTCCAAAACACCTGGGACTGCTATTACAGGGTGTTATGGGTGTGCATACCAATGTAAATCACTAGAGATAAGCTACAATAATGAGAGATGATACACTACTCCAAACACATATCAACTACCACTGTGGAAGATGCGTCACAAATGTTCCAGTGCCAGAGTGTGTGCCATTTTCAAATTCAGCGATGTCAAATATTGTCTTTCCATTATTTCAAAAATATGTCATAAAATTGTTATGTTTTCATTACACAAATACCACATATCATTACATATCATTACATTGTATAACATGCCATGTCATGAAATGTTATAGATATTATATACATGTACATTTGTCTGCACAGTTCTCACCAAAATATGAATACAGCATAAGTTTAATTAACCAATATTCTTCATATAGGCCTAGAAAATTAAGTATGCCTTCTAGATTCAAATTTCAGCTCCAATTTATTGCATGAATCAATTTTAATTCTGTTTCAGATTTTTCATTGCAAGCTCTAAGGTCAAGTATTCACAGCCGATACTATATTGTATTTCAACATTCAGACTTTTCTAAAGAACTTAAAATGTCATCACTTCGGAGAAATTAGTCCCTGTACAAATGTGAATCTCATAGCCAGAGTGAACTGAACATGAATTCCATAGAGGAACCCTTACAACCTTAACAGTCGGTTCTCTTACCTTTCACAACCAAGATGGCCGAAGCGGACAAGCTCTCCACGTCGGTGTCGATAACACAGACATATTTCCCCCCGTGATTCAGCTGGATGTTACGAATCATCAGATCTCCTGAAATGCTCTACAAGGGATAACAATAACACAATAACAGGAATATCTGGTATAAGATCAAGAAATCTAAAGGAAATACACTCTGAACTGTTTCATCATTCTCTCTGAGCAATTGCATGTGTGATCCTACTGTAGGTTGACTAATAAATACACGTATTACATCAGAACAATGGGGGGTGGCGCCCCTACCTTATTTTTCTTTCTAAGTGTGACTGTAGCTTTAACACTGAGGAAGCTCTGTGCACAGAGCTGCATGTGGACCTCAGGCCACTGAGTCTTGTGACACACAGGAACCAACAAGAACGTCAGCTGTGTTCTAATCAAACAATCCTGTCGGCTACCCTTCAGGCACTGCATGTTCCCCTACTCAGCCTCGCACAGGACCCACAAAACAAACAAACACATTTTGGCTAATTGGCAAGATGATCCTAATTATTCCATAATTACATAAACCAGATTAGATAAGAAATTAGTATGTCTCACAGACTAGGAGCTAATATTGTTCTATATAAAACCGTTTGTTCTTTGAGATCCTAAAACTGATAAACTGTTGAAAAACCCAAAGATGAGCAAGATGTGATGAAACAGCTTCTGTACATTTTCCCGTCTGCCATGGAGGTTTAGAATAGTTACATAAATTAATGTGGAAGAGCGATACAAGTAATAGTATTCATATTTTAAAGTGGGTGATATGAATCATATTTACAGTGTCTTCAGAATGTATTCATAACTCTTGACTTATTCCACATTTTGCTGTAACAGCCTGAATATTTTTTGTATTAAATATATATATTTTTATCCATCTACACATAATACCCCATAATGACAAAGTGAAAACATGTTTTTAGAAATGTTAGCTAATTTATTGATAATTAAATACAGAAATATCTCATTTACATAAGCATTCACACCCCTTTACTATGACACTTCAAATTCAGCTCAGGTACATCCAATTTCCTTGAGATGTCACTACAACTTGTTTGTAGTCCACCTGTCGCCAATTCAATTGTTTGGGCATGATTTAGAAAGAAACACAACTGTCTACACATGGTCCCGTAGTTAACAGTGCATGTCAGAGCCGAAACTATACCATGAAGTCCAAGGAACTGTCCGTAGATCTCCGAGATAGAATTGCGATGAGGCACATATCTCTGGAAGGTTATAAAACAATTTCTAGAGTGTTGAAAGTTTCCAAGAGCATAGTGGTTTCCATCATTGGGAAATGGAAAAAATATGGAACTACCCAGACTCTGCCAAGAACTGGCCGTCCGACCAAACTCAGCAACCGGCAAGAAGGACCACTCTGACAGAAAATCAGAGTTCTTTGGCTGAAATAGGAGAACCTGCCGGAAGGACAACAGTCTCTACAACACTTCACCAATCTGGGCTTTATTGGAGAGTGGTCATACGGAAACCACTCCTGAGAAAAAGGCACAAGATTCAGTGGTCTGATGAGCCAAACATTTTAATCTTTGGCCTGTATGCAGCTCATCACCTGTCTAACACCATCCCTACCGTGAAGCATGGCAAAGGCAGCATCATGCTATGGGAATGCTTTTCAGCGACAGGGACTGGGAGACTGGTAGGGATAGAGGGAACAATGAATGGAGTCAAATACAGGCAAATGCTTGAAGAGAACCTGTTTCAGAGTGCAAAAATGTAAGTTCCAACAGGACAATGACGCCAAGCATACAGCCAAAGCAAGGCTTACATGGCTTCAGAACAAGAATGTGAACATCCTTGAGTGGCCCATACAAAGCCCACACTTGAATCCCACTAAAAATCTGTGGAAAGACTTGAAGACATCTAACTTAAAACCTTTTCTCAATAGGGGGGCGCTATTTTCACTTTGTAAAAAATCGTTCCCAAATTAAACTGCCTCGTACTCAATTCTTGCTCGTACAATATGCATATTATTATGACTATTGGATAGAAAACACTCTCTAGTTTCTAAAACCGTTTGAATTATATCTGTAAGTAAAACAGAACTCATTTTGCAGCAGCAAACTTCCTGTCAGGAACTGAAAAATCTGAAATCGGGGGCTCTGTTCCAGGGCCATCCTATTAATTTGCATGAAATCTATGGGTCTACATGCACTGCATACGCCTTCCACTAGATGTCAATAGGCAGTGAGAGGTGGAATGGGGTGTATAGCTCTATCTGAGGCCGAATAAGACCTGTTGGAATGACGCGACCACTCTTTTCATTGTTCACCATGGCGCGAGATGGACCTCTGGATTGCGTTCTGAAAAGCTTTCGTTATAGACGTTAGATATCTCCGGCTCTGATTTTATTTGATATATGTGTTAAAAACATCATAAAGTCGTTATTTTAAACCGAGTTATATCAGTTTATATCAGTATATTGCGATTTTCAGCATTTTCTTTTCTATGCGTTATGGTTGAGTTGGACACTACTGCGCCACATGGCTAGCTTTGTTTGCTAATTGACAGATGAAGAGGACATTCTACAACCAAACAACGATTATTCTGGACAAAGGACCCCTTGTACAAGATTCTGATGGAAGATCATCAAAAGTAGGAACCATTTATGGTGTTATTTCGTATTTCTGTCGAAAATGTGTTGTCGTATTTTGGGCGCTGGTTTTGGGCGCTGTCTCGCTGTAACGTAAGCTGTATGTCGTACTAAAGTTATTAAAAAAAATCTAACACAGCGGTTGCATTAAGAACCAGTGTATCTTTCATTTGCTGTCCAACCTGTATTTTTTAGTAAAGTTTATGATTAGTTATTTGATTAGATTAGGTGAGTGTCAGAAATATATCCGGATAATTTTGTGCAGTTTGGCTACGTATTCACATTGTTCAACCACGAATTGTACCGCTAAATATGCACATTTTCGAACAAACCATATATGTATTGTGTAATATGATGTTATAGGACTGTCATCTGAGGAAGTTTATGAAGGTTAGTGAAATAATTCATATATTTTGCTGGTTTTGTCGCTATCACTACCGTTGCCTTGAATCAATGCTGTTGTGTGGTTGGATATTGTAGTAAGCTAATATAATGCTATATTGTGTTTTCGCTGTAAAACACTTAAAAAATCTGAAATATTGGCTGGATTCACAAGATGTTTATCTTTCATTTGCTGTACACCATGTATTTTTCATAAATGTTTTATGATGAGTATTTAGGTATTTCACGTTGCTCTCTGTAGTTATTCTAGCTGCTTTGGTGAGATTTGTGATGGTGGCTGCAATGTAAAACTATGATTTATACCTGAAATATGCAAATTTTTCGAACAAAACATATGCTATACAATAAACATGTTATAAGACTGTCATCTGATGAAGTTGTTTCTTGGTTAGTGACTATTTATATCTTTATTTGGTCGAATTTGTGATAGCTACCTATGCGGTAAAAAAATGGTGAAAATATGCGGTTGGGTCTTTTGCTATCGTGGTTAGCTAATAGAAATACATATTGTGTTTTCGCTGTAAAACCTTTTAAAAATCAGAAATGATGGCTGGATTCACAAGATGTGTATCTTTCATCTGGTGTCTTGGACTTGTGATTTCATGATATTTAGATGCTAGTATTTACTTGTGGCGCTATGCTAGGCTATGCTAGTCAGCTTTTTTACTGATGAGGGTGCTCCCGGATCCGGGATTGTGACCAAGTAGAAGTTTTAACAGAGCTTGAGAAAATCTGCAAGGAAGAATGGGAGAAAATCCCCAAATCCAGATGTGTAAAGCTGATACAGACATACACAAGATGACTCAAAGCAGTGTTCGCAGTCAAAGGTGATTCTACAAAGTATTGACTCAGGGGTGTGAATAGTTATGGAAATTAGATATTTCTGTATTTCATTTTCAATACATTAGCAAAAATGTCTAAAAACATGTTTTCACTTTGTCATTATGGGGTATTGTGTGTAGACGGGTGAGAGAAAAAAAGGGGTTCTACCTGGACCACTGTATCTGCAGTTAATTATTAGGCACATAGCAAGGCTACCATCACTCTGGGGAGTTGGACTCACATTCCAAAAATCCAGGGCCAATGTTCACTTGGTGAAGTGGTCTGTTACACATACACAGCATGTCATCCTTCAGGACTTAAAATGGAGTGTGCTTGTGCAGAGATGATTCACCTGAGGGCTAGCCAGGATAGACACACTCAAGTCACACCAGATTTCATCAACTCACTGGGCAGTGACCACAACTTGGCTTGGCTGCAATTGGGTATGAACCCTAGAGGTCTTCATCGGTCCAAAAAGTTAGACCTGTTCCGAAATGGACCTGGGGCTTTCCCACCCGGACCCGATATGCATAAATATTTGTTTATATATAGAGAATCATTCTAAACGGACCTGAAGATACATACCTGAGACCCGTATCAGATCCGACCTAGACCCGGTTCTCGGGTATTCGGGTACAGGTGGATCCATGAATACCCTCTAATGAACTGCCTGAGGATCCTCACGTTTCAGAGTCAAAGACCAAGTGGAGCAGAGTGGCACTTATGTGTAGCTAAGGGATGGCATGGCACTCCTCTCCTCTGAAAGGTTAACATGCTTATGCCATGTATACGTCTGACATACCAGCCAGCAGATGTCTGACCGGAGTACGAGGGGTTAAATCCCATGCTTTGGCAGGCAGGAAGCTATGAGGCAAATCTGGTTTAATTATGTTAATTCATTCATCAGAAGCTGTTGAGAGGAGCTGGTAATCTCCTTGGGCATTGGGATATGGAATCTGTGAAAACTCTTTCTCATTATGTGTGTCCACATGTCAATGTCATTTGTAATTTCCACGCAGGAGTGAACTTAGCATGACCACAACATTGGAAGGGTTCAACTCCAATACCAACCTCAACGTTTATCCATTCCTTAAATTATTTTCCAACTATATCCATACAATGAACCTGGGGTGAGGAATGAATCCCTAAAACAGTGAAAACATTTTCCTAAAACTATTTGGCAGAGACAAGTGCAGAACAAATGAATATCAAAACTGAACACATATTTTCAACAAAGAGTAGTCTCTTATCGTTAATTCCAGGAATGAGGAATTTTACAGGTGCCAAGGCTTGCCCTTGGTTAATGCCAGCCAACTCATTATAAAACTCTTTCAGGGCATAAGATTCATAAATAGGTATGCAAATTAAATTACAGCAAAGAAGGATGATAACAAAATGTTCTCCCTCGAGGTGGATGAATGAAAAGTAAAAATACGTTTAATTATTCAGGCTTATTCCACCATAGAAACATCTTACGGATTAGCATGATCTCCTACGAAATACTGTGGCTTTTCACCTTTATATTGTCTTATGGATAACATCGCAATTCAAATGAGCTGTCCGATAGACAGGGAGACAAAATATGCATGGCAGATTCATTGAAAAAGAGAAACTATAGCTTGAAACAATGGAAATTAAATACAGCCCATTGAAGCAACACTTCAATGATGAGACTGCTGCTAAGATTTGATCCCAACACATCCTTCATTTGTGCTCTTCTTGAATACACATTTAATAAAGTAGCCTACTGTGTGACAATAGAGCTTTTAGATGTTTTTAAGATGTAGCCAACCTATTATACAGAGATTATACCGTTTTCAAATAAGCCATATTGTTTTGCATAGTCTGCCACACTGTGTGAAAAAAATATCCCACACTCTTAGAAAAAAGGGTGCTATCTAGAACCTAAAAGGGTTCTCCGGCTTTCCCCATAGGAGAACCCTTTGAAGAAGCCTTTTGGGTTCCATGTAGAACCCTTTCTACAGAGGGTTCTACATGGAACCCAAAATTGTTCTACCTGGAACCAAAAAGGGTTCTCCTATGGGGACAGCCGAACAACCCTTTTTTCGAAGAGTGTAGAATAGCCTCACAGCGGTGGTCCAATGCTGCTGATGACTTACCCCTCCTACTCTGTCGAAATGGTCGGCATCCCCGTGGAAGTCTATGAGCTGCCCGTTGAATTCCCAGGAGAAAGACACAACCAAGGCTGGATCGCTGGCTATCTGGCAGGGCAGCACGATACTCTCGCCAACAATGATCTCCATGTTAGCAGGCCTCTGGGTGATTCTGGTGGGCTCTGTCCAGGCAACGACAGTTTAGTATGCATCATAATACTCTCTGGGTGGGAACCACTAAATTCAAACAACTCCAGTGTTTAAGATTATAACTATATCAAACTTTTATTATGAGAAGGATCACCATAGCTACATGTATCTAGCTTCTAGAACTTAACTTTCAAACTATTGTTGCCTCACTAACATTTAACAACATTTCTGGTTGACAATTTGTATTTGCATGGTCAATTTGGGCGGAAATGTTTGAAGTAGGATTATGCAAGCAGAATACATTCCCAATGGTGGCTGCAGTGGAGTATGGGCATTGTAAGAGAAAGGTCAGGATAATTAAATTTCATTAGATTAAAGGGTTCAGCTGTTGGCGTATGACCTAAAAAAGCTAATGAGAAAAACAATGGAGGTAGTGACGGACGCTTACAATACATGTACCCGATAACTGCACCAACACATTCCGTCACCACACCCATAAATAATGACCTTCACTTAATTGCTGTATAATAACGTATTGTCTATTTCACCACTCTCTCTAGTGAAATCAATTCCAATTGGAAAATTACAACCTTGTCTATGTACAGACAAAATAGTAATGACCAATTGAAGTTGTACAGACAGAATTGTAACGCTCACTTTCATTAAATGTTAGGCTGGAATTATTGGTACAATAATCAGTAAAAGACAGTAGATAAAAAATATCCGACAGTAAGGACAGCAGTTGATGTTAAAAATGGCAATTACGTTAAAATCAAGAACCAAAATTAATAGTTTTTGGGAGATGCCTCGGGCTTATTGTGAGAACACATTATGATATCACACCTGTGATAAGGAGTCTTCCGGTGGCGCTTGCAGTCCCAAACTGATTTTTAGCGATGCATGTGTAGCTCCCCGCATCCCTTCTGGTTGCGTTGACAATCTTCAGTGTCCCGTTGGCAAGCAGAGTAATCCTAGGGGATAAATAACAGAGATTCTGAGCTGTTGCTTGGGTAGAGAATAGAATAACCATTTTTGAATCCAGTCCAAGTGCTAGGATGCATAATAGCCTTCCGTTTCAACATCATTTACATTTTTCCTTGTATTCCAACAGAGAAAACTGAAAATTGACTTTGCATTTAGCAATTTCCTGTGAAATTGGTGTCCTAATGCCAATCATTCTACCCAGGCTTGCCATCCAAGAGATGGTTATCTGCATGTGCATTTTTGAATTTAAACTAAATAAGCCTAACTGAAACCTGAATGACTGAAATGTAGGTATTTGCATATGCTAAGCATTCAACATGCACAAACTCCGCATACAACATTTACTATCTATATCTACATTTTTCCAGGGGTTTGTTTTCTCCTCATCAGCCTTTCCCCCTACTCATCCACACATCTGCAAATATTCTAATCACACACAACTGCCCTTTGTTCATGCTGGGTTTCACACTACCTCTCGTTTTTCTGCACGATCTCATTGCTTTTCTTCCACAGGCTAATTGCCCGGGGCGAGGCTTGGGGCTTGCACTCCAGAACCACTTCACTGCCTGAGAGAGCTTTCAGCAGGGGCTTCAGTGGATTCTTGGAGAAACTGGGAGGTGATGCTTTAGGAGACACAGGGGGGGACGTGAAGAAGACAACTTGAACCAACTCACAGATCAACTGTGCTGAGCTGAGATTGACTGTCATTCCCTCCCTCCTTCCTCTATCCAATGGCATCAAAACCATGATCTCCATAGGAACTGCTCCAGAGCTTCAGCGATGAAGCCATGTCAGCGATGAAGCCATTTCCCCCCTCCCCCATAGAGACCAGTCCTCACTACACACTATGGGCTTCTCTAAACGTTGGGCTTTGTCTGTCATCATCACATTTTGTCAGTCATCATCTGAGACCCCCAGTGTCATTAAATATCAAGACAGAATTGGATTTCTCATCCAGTCAGTCAGATAGAACTCAGCAAAGCTCTCCGAATAAATCGATATGTAATCTACATGAGAAAGCCCTCTGATGCCACTGTGCAATGCGTTTGTAGTATCAAAATCAATATGATGAAATGATTGAAAGTAAAATGAGACACTCCATCAGATTCATATTTTCTTCTCTGGAGCCGAAGTGGCATTAAATGAGGCTGCGAGTGAATGTTGAAAAGGGCAACGGCAGGGTGTTAGTTTTATCTTTAAGAATATGATCAAACACACAGCAATCTAGACACACATAAAAAGCAGAGAGAAAAGCTATCTTACCTAACACCATTAGCTCAGCGCTGGAATAAATAATGCCATGTTTGTTTTCAGCCACACACTGATACATTCCGGCGTCTGACAGGTTTAATGCTGCTATGGAGAGAGCCCCGTTTTCGATTTGCACCCGACCCTGTGGACGAGAAAGCAAGCAGATCTGCATATGTATTGCTGGAGCAGTCTATTATGTCCACAGGCGCAAATGCAATTACTTGTACACTATGAAGAGACAAGAGAGGGGAAGACATAACACTTTATAGCACCCTGTTCTGGTATGTATGCTCAGGTTGGGACTAGGATAGGGTGAGGGGGTAGAACATGCTGACCTGCTGCTTCAACAAAAACAAAGAAAGTTATATTGTCAATAGCAGTAGACCACTAATAAGCTATTTATTTCCCATGGCCATCAAGTTGGAAAAGCCACTAAAACAAGTCAGAATTTTTTTTCTGCTGACGTCTTACTCAGACTGAATTTGAACCCCATCAGCTGTTCAGAGATCCTGAACCACAGCACAGTATGTGGAGATGCTGATGTGGTTTAACATGCGAGACTCCATACATACCTCTGCCATTAGGTTGTCTCCATTCCTCAGCCAACTGTAGGAGGGCTTGGGTTTTCCGTTTGCCTTACACTCCCAGAACAGGTTCTCCTCAATGGACAGGGCCCCGTCAGTCATTGTTTGCAGCCAATGGGGTTTCGCTATGAAGAGGGAATATGCAGATGTCAGGGACATGATGTGTCAAAGAAATAATGATGATAACAAGGACAACGGAGCCAAGACTGAAAATAAATTGTTATTGTGGACCGCTGACATAATATCAGAATTGTGCCTTAACAGTTTGAATGAATATTCCATCATTGGATTCTCCATTCGCCGAGCTGCCAGGACAGTAGACTCAGGGAAATCGAGAGGGGGAGGGGTATGCCTCTTCATCAACAGCAAATTGTGTGCTGACTTGAGTACAGTGAAAGTCTCGACCCATTGTTCACCCATCTTGGAATGCCTGATGGTCAAATGCCGACCCTTCTACTGCTGTATACATCCCACCTCAAGACAAGAAATATAACAAGTTGGTAATTAATTAACTGTTATATACAAGCAGGAAACGTACATCCGGGGGCTGCCTTTGTTTGCTGGCGATTTTAATTCCACGTCATTACTTGCCCAACTTCCATCAACACGTCGGCTTCACCACTAGGGGCAATTAACTTCTTGACGCTAGGGGCCAGAATATTTTTTTATTTTATTTATTTTTTTAAATAACGTTCCCAAGGTAAACAGATCTCAGGCCCAGATCGCAGGCGAAAACCTGAGGAAATCCAACCCGGAAGTGCTTTAAAAAAAATCCCTGTTTCATTGCCTGCCCCTCTTCCATTTAAAGGGGTATCAACCAGATTCCTTTTCCAATGGCTTCCTCAGGCTGTGACCAGGCTTTAGACATAGTTTCAGGCTTTTATTTTGAAAAATGAGCGAGATTTTTCAAAACTAGTCAGGTGTCCTTTGATTAGTTCCTGCGCGCGAGAGGGGTAGCTCGACATTTTCTTTCTCTCTTTTATTGAATAGGTTACCGTCCGGTTGAAATATTATCGATTATGTATGTTAAAAACAACCTGAGGATTGATTATAAAAAACATTTGACATGTTTCTACGAACATTACGGATACTTTTTGGAATTTGTCTGCCTTTCAGGATCGGAACGAGGCTATGGTTTTCTGAACCTAACGCGCAACCCAAATGGCGTTTTTTTGTTATAAAACTAATATTTATCGAACAAAAATAACATTTATTGTGTAACTGGGAGTCTCGTGAGTACAAACATCCGAAGATTATCAAAGGTAAGCGATTAATTTTATTGTTTTTCTGACTTTCGTGACCAAGCTAATTTAAGGCTAGCTGTTCTAGCATTGATTGATACACTCACAAACGCTTGAATTGCTTTCGCTGTAAAGCATATTTTCAAAATCTGACACGATAGGTGGATTAACAACAACCTAAGCTGTGTTTTGGTAAATTTCACTTGTGATTGCATGATTATAAATATTTTTAGTATTCTTTTTTGAATCTGATAGTTTTTGGAGTTTTCTTCTGCCTTTCAGGACCAGAACGAGCATGTGGTTTTCTGACCATAACGCGCAACCCAAATGGCGTTTTTTTGTTATAAAACTAATATTTATCGAACAAAAATAACATTTATTGTGTAACTGCGAGTCTCGTGAGTGCAAACATCCGAAGATTATCAAAGGTAAGCGATTATTTTTATTGCTTTTCTGACTTTCGTCAGAAAGCATATTTTCAAAATCTTACACGATAGGTGGATTAACAACAACCTAAGCTGTGTTTTGGTATATTTCACTTGTGATTCCATGATTATAAATATTTTTAGTATTATTTTTTAATTTTGGCGCTCTGCAATTCAGTGGTTGTTTAGGAAAATGATCCCGGTAACGGGATCCGTAGCATCAAGAATTAAGTCCTGTGCAACTGGGTCCTGGACTTCCTGATGGGCCACCCCCCCAGGTGGTGAAGGTAGGAAACAACACCTCCACTTCACTGATCCTCAACACTGGGGCCCCACAAGGGTGCATACTCAGCCCCCTCCTATAATCCCTGTTCACTCATGATTGCATTGCCACACATGCCTCCAACTCAATCATCAAGTTGGCAGACAACACAACCATAGTAGGCCTGATTAGCAACAATGACGAGAGAGTACAGGAAGTAGGTGAGGGACCTGGCGGAGTGGTGCAAGGAAAATAACCTCTCCCTTAACATTAACAAAACAAAGGAGCTAATCGCGGACTTCAGGAAAAAGCAGAGGGAGCACGCCCATATCCACATTGATGGGACCGCAGTGGAGAAGGTGGAAAGCTTCAAGTTCCTCTGCGTACACATCACTGACGATCTGAAATGGTCCACCCACACAGACAGTGTTGTGAAGAAGGCGCAACAGCGCCTCTTCAACCTCAGGAAGCAGAAGAAATTTGGCTTGGCCCCTAAGACTCTCACAAACGTTTATAGATGCAAAATTAAGAGCATCCTGTCGGGCTTTATCACCGCCTGGTACAGCAACTGCACCGCCCGCAACCGCAGGGCTCTCCAAAAGGGTGGTGCGGTCTGCCCAATGCATCACCGGGGGCACACTGCCTGCCCTCCAGAACACCTACAGCACCCGATGTCACAAGGCCAAAAAGATCATCAAGGACATCAACCACCGAGCCCCGGCCTGTTCACCCCACTATCATCCAGAAGGCAAAGTCAGCCCAGGTGCATCAAAGTTGGGACCAAGAGACTGAAAAACAGCTTCTATCTATAGGCCATCAGACTGTTAAATAGCCATCACCTTAGAGAATCACTGGTCACTTTAATAATGGAATACTAGTCACTTGAATAATGTTTACATACTGCCTTACTCATCTCATATGGATATACTGTATGCTATTGTACCCTATTTTAGTCAATGTCACTCCGACATTGCTCATCCTAGTATTTATATATTTCTTAATTCCATTATTTTACTTTTAGATTTGTTCGTATTGTTGTGAATTGCTAGATATTACTTCACTGTTGAGCTAGGAACACAAGCATTTCGCTACACCCACATCTGCTGAATATGCGTATGTGACCGATACAATTTTATTTTATTTGAACAGATCCATATACGATGGAATCTCAATTGCACTCCACACTGCCCTCTCCCACCTAGATAAGAGGAATAGTTATATCAGAATGCTGTTCATTGACTACAGCTCAGAGTTCAACACCATTGTCCCCTCCAAGCTTGTCACCAAGCTTGGGACCCTGGGACTGAACATCTCCCTCTGCTACTTGAGCCTGGACTTCCTGATGGGCCGATCCCAGGTGGTGAGAGTATCAGCTCTGCCACGTTGACCTTCAACACGGGAGCTCCACAGGGGTGTGTGCTTAGTCCCCTCCTGTACTCCTTGTTCACCCACGACTGCGTGGCCACATACAACTCCAACACCATCATCAAGCTTGCTGACACCACGACGGTGGTAGGCCTGATCACCGGAGACAATGCGACAGGCAGGAGGTCAGCCTACAGGGAGGTCAGTGATCTGGCAGTGTGTTGCTGGAACAACAACCTCTCCCTCACCGTTAGTAAGACCAAGGAGCTGATCGTGGATTACAGGAAACTGGGGGGCGAGCACGCCCCCATCCACATCGACGGGGCTGCGGTGGAGCGGGTCGAGAGATTCAAGTACCTCTGTGTCCAAATCACTAAGGACTTAAAATGGTCCACTCACATGTGCACAGTCATGAAGAAGGCGCAACAGCACCTCTTCCCCCTCAGGAAGTTGAAAAGGTTTGGCTTGGGAATATGGTATTGGAACTAACCCAGCTTCTTACTTTCTTGTGTTCTTCTTATTTTTTTTCTTGTGTGTTTTTGTTCTACCTTATGTTATTTTTAGTGGTATATTGATATTTATTAATGCATTGTTGGGTTTGGAGCTTGCAAGAAAGGCATTTCACTGTACTTTTGCACGTGACATTAAAACTTGAAATTTCACACAGCCAGGTTTTCTAACAGATGAACAAGGCCAAAGCCAGTATTTTGACTCCAAGCCTACATTTATAAATTTGGGTATCTATTACAACAGCACATTGACTCATAAGTGTCTCTGGATTCCTTCAATGTAAAATGGATCACCTACCCTGGAAGGCGATACGACCTCGTGCAGCGTTTTTCCCCCGGCTATTTTCTGCCACGCACTCATACATCCCTGTGTCTTCCTGCTGGAAATGTGGAATTTCAAGAACAGCGTTGGAGTTCTTCATCTTCACCTTACTGGGAAATGGGACGCCGTTGGTTCTCCTCCAACTTATTTCTGGGACTGGGCTGCAACACAATGAGGAGAAAAAATCCCTTATGACGACTGTCTGTCAGTCTGAGGTGAAAAAACGTGATTAACTGTACAGAAGCTTCTTCTGTGTAATGGAATTCAATATTTCTCTAAAGAGGAGGCTGCCAAAGCCTTTAGAATTAATGTAACCATACAAATCTGGAAATCTGGCTTTCATCCATTTTCACTGTATCAAATTTCAACAGCTTTGCCTTCCTGGACATATGAAAGGATGTTTGATTTTCACATCCTCACAATGTGCTACTGCTTTCTTTACTCCTCTGTAAGTCTGTGATACTTGACTTCAAGACGATGAGTGATATCAATAATATTCCAGCATCCTATGAACAGCAAACCTCCTAATTACGAAGACCTGCATAACAAATAAACCTGCACTCGCCGCACAAACACGTGCACGTTCACTTACTTTCCCAGTGCGAAGCATTCTAGTTTTACCGTGGATCCCTTCGCAGCTGGAACAGTGTCAGGGAAATTAACTTCTATTTTCGGTTCGTATTCACCCATTGCTCCTATGAAAGGGAGACAATACACAAACAGCATTTTGGCATCAATGATTAATGGCACACACACTTTACGCCTTGGAAGACAAGGCTCAACAATAACATGGGCCAAGAAACACAAAGGTCTTTGTGTGTGGAACAGAAACGATCACTGAGAGGTTGGTAAGAGGGAGAGAAACGGAAAAGGTTTATTAAAGATTCAAAGAAGAATACACCTGGGGGAGGGGATGGTATGTATTCATCTCCTGTGGAGATGTGACTTCTTTTCAGACTGAATCTAATATTCAAGCTGCTAGGAGGGCAACAACTCCACCCAATGACTTTTCCCTTTGAGGAGGTAAGGTTACTCTTTGTCTTTTACCAAGTACAATTAGCATTATAGACTATCAGGAAAGAATGGTCTATTGTAGACTGTGTATAGTCTGCCAATGCTTTACACGTTTTGCGAGGTAGACTATTGATGTTGTAGCCTGTGTAGCGCCTATCTCTTTATAAGGGGCTTAATCTGGGCAGTTTGTGCAGTCTGATCAGTGTGTATGTTTACATAAAGGATGGGATCTTACCGTCATTCCTCAGGACCAGTGGTGTAGGAGAGCTGAGGACTTTGCCCTTAGTGATGCTATTGTTGACCACACAGGTGTAGTTGCCCACATCAGAAGGCTCCACTTTAGCGATGTACAGACTTCCTGTCTCCTGGGAGATGAATCGACGACTATCTTGCTGGACAAAGTAGGGGTATTCATTTAAGATCCATGCAAACGTCAGCTCTAGGAGGGAGAGGAATGTGACAGCAATAAATACAGTAGTAGTACTGAACAGTAACATACATGTAGACGTACTAGTCAACATTGAAAAATGCCCTTCTGAAAATATCAGAAATGCGAAATGTTTCAGTGTAGATATATCCTATTGCTGAAATACTGTACTAGAAATCAAATTCAATTTTTTTCTCTTTTTTAAAGTTTCCTTTCAAGAAGATACCAGGTGAATGCAGTAGAACAGCTAATGCTGCACAAGAAAGAGCATCCAAAGGAAAGAGAGCAAACCAAAATGGATTACAGCACCGTACTGGCACTCATGACACATGCCCTGTTCTCTACTCTTAGTGACTCGGGACGGGACTTTCTTCCAGGCTTGTCTCATGCATGCCATTCTTCTCCTCAGCCAACAGGCCTAGCATAATTAAGAACACAGACCACAGCATTACTGAGTCATCTTGAAGAGAGCACAGATTCACAGGCGTGAGGTACTGTAGCAGTAGCCTATCCACAGTGGTGTGGAGGCGAGTGTGTAGGGAGCTAGAAGGTGTGTGCGTACTGTCACTCATTTCCTGTCCCCCTGGGAGCAGAACGCCTTGCAACCTTGGCTGCTGGGATCACGCTTTGGCAGTCGGTTCAATGAAGCCAAAACTAATTCATTCTGATGAAGCAATGCAAGACCGGGTATCCCTGACTCTAAGCTATGTGGCCAGTGATGAACAGTGATAGCATTTGTCAAGCAAATACAAGTAAAGAGGAAAATGAAAATATAGTGCAACAACCTCTTTTCTTATTGAACACAATAGCCATTTATGTAACATGCACAACGTTACAAACATGGCATAGCTACAACACAAAAGGAAACCATCCCATAATTGAGCCCTCGAGAATAAACAAATATTTATGATGAAGCAGAGCCCTAATGCAGTCACTTTAGCTAGCAACAATATTTCATTTGTGGCCATGTCTATGTAACATGAGATATAATGTGTCATTTGAGAAAACATCTATTCCAACATTTGAAGCCACTGAGGCAGAATAAAAACCTGCAGGGATGTCTTATAGTCAGTGGGTAACGATGGGCCCAATGAGTTCAAGGTTGTGCGTGACATTCATGCTTCACAATGCAATGAGAGCAGTGCTACGCTTACTGGGTCGTATTCTCTTGTTCAAATAGGAAAACCAAACCAAACACAATACTGCTATGGTGACAACAACATGTCTGGCCTAAGATCATTTATGAGCGAGAGGCTGTCGCAGTGTGTTTCAAACTGGCTACACAAGGCCATTATCACTTCCTCCAGCTGTACACACACACACACACACACACACACACACACACACACACACACACACACACACACACACACACACACACACACACACACACACACACACACACAATGTGTACTATACAAAAGAGAGGAACCTCTAATGGGTCACGTTTATTTAGGTTTTTGGCAATGAGGCCCTTTATCTACTTCCCCAGTCATAGGAACCGTGTATACCATTTTTATGTCTCTGTGTCTAGTATGAAGGAAGTTAGAGTTGGTTCGCGAGCCGTTAGCGCCATGATACCCATAGACTTCCAGTCATGGAGCTAACGGCAATTAGCATTTACGCTAGAGTTAGTTAGCAACTTCCTTAAACTGCACACAGACATTAAAATGATATCCACAAGTCCAAATCAAATTATATTGGTCACATACACATATTTAGCAGATGTTATTGCAGGTGTAGCGAAATGCTTGTTTTTCTATCTCCAACAGTGCAGTAGTATCGAACAATTCACAACAATACACACACATCTAAAAGTAAAAGAATGCAATTAAGAAATATATACATCTTAGGACGAGCGATGTCAGAATGGCATGGACTAAAATACGGTAGAATAGAATAGAGTATATACATATGAAATGAGTAAAGCAGTATGTAAACATTATTCAAGTGAATAGTGTTCCATTATGAAAGTCCATTTCTATGTGCAGTGGCAAGAAAAAGTATGTGAACCCTTTGGGATTACCGGGATTTATGCAGAAATTGCTCATAAAATTTGATCTGATCTTCATCTAAGTCACAACAATAGACAAACACAGTTTGCCTAAACTAATAACACACAAATTATTGTATTTTTCATGTTTATATTGAATACATAATTTAAACATTAACAGTGTAGGTTGGAAAAAGTATGGAGTCAGAAGTCAGCTAACGTGGAGTCCAATCAATGAGACGAGATTGGAGATGTTGGTTAGAGTTGCCCTGCGCTATAAAAAACACTCACAAAATTTGAGTTTGCTATTCACAAGAAGCATTGCTTGATGTGAACCATGCCTCGAACAAAAGAGATCTCAGAAGACCTAAGATTAAGAATTGTTGACTTGCATTAAGCTGGAAAGAGTTACAAAATAATCTCTAAAAGCCTTGATGTTCATCAGTCCACGGTAAGACAAACTGTCTATAAATGGAGAAAGTTAAGCACTGTTGCTACTCCGTCCTGCAGAGATGACTGCAAGAGCACAGCACATAATTCTCATTGAGGTTAAGAAGAATCCTAGAGTGCCAGCTAAAGACTTACAGAAATCTCTGGAACATCCTAACATCTCTGTTGACGAGTCTACGATACGTGAAACACTAAACAAGACTGGTGTTCATGGGAGGACACCACAAAAGAAGCCACTGCTGTCCCAAAAAAACATTGCTGCACGTCTGAAGTTCATATAAGAGCACCTGGATGTTCCACAGCGCTACTGGCACAATATTCTGTGGACAGATGAAACTAAAGTTGAGTTGTTTGGAAGGAACACAACACTACGTGGGGAGAAAAAAAAGGCACAGCACACCAGCATAAAAACCTCATCCCAACTGTAAAGTATGGTTTGGGGCTGCTTTGCTACCTCAGGGCCTGGACAGCTTGCCATCATCGACAGAAAAATGAATTCCCAAGTTTATCAAGACATTTTGCAGGAGAACATAAGGCTATCTGTCCACCAACTGAGCTCGTCAGAAGTTGGGTGATGCAACAGGACAATGACCCAAAACACAGAAGTAAATCAACAACAGAGTGGCTTCAACAGAAGAAAATATGCCTTCTGGAGTGGCCCAGTCAGTCCTGACCTCAACCCGATTGAGATGCTGTGGCATGACCTCAAGAGAGAAGTTCACCCCCAAGAATATTGCTGAACTGAAACTGTTTTGTAAAGAGGAATGGTCCACAATTCCTCCTGACCGTTGTGCAGGTCTGATCCGCAACTACAGAAAACGTTTGGTTGAGGGTATTGCTGTCAAAGTAGGGTCAACCAGTTATTAAAACCAAGGGTTCATATACTTTTTACACCCTGCAGTGTGAATGTTTACACGGTGTGTTCAACAAAGACATAAAAATGTATAATTTGCAGTGTGTTATTAGTTTAAGGAGACTGTGTTTGTCTATTGTTGTGACTTAGATGAAGATCAGATGTTATGACCAATTTCTGCATAAATCCCGGTAATTTCAAAGGGTTCACATACTTTTTCTTTCCAATGCATATGGGGCAGCAGCCTCTAATGTGCAGGGTTGTGTAACCGGGTGGTAGCCGGCTAGTGATGGATATTTAACAGTCTGATGGTCTCGAGATAGAAGCTGTTTTTCAGTCTCTCGGTTCCAGCTGTGATGTGCCTGTACAGACCTCGCATCTGGATGGTAGCGGGGTGAACAGTCCGTGGCTTGGGTGGTTGATGTCCTTGATGATCTTTTTGGCCTTTCTGTGACATCGGGTGCTGTAGGTGTCCATTTCAGATTGTCAGTGATGTGTACGCCGAGGAACTTGAAGCTTTTCAACTTCTTCATCTGACTCTGAAGTAGATAAAGGGCGTCATTGCCAAAATCTCAAATTATCCCTTTAAAGTGAGTGGTGGTCCTTCGTAGCTCAGTTGGTAGAGCATGGCGCTTGTAACGCCAGGGTAGTGGGTTTGATTCCTGGGACCATCCATACGTAATATGTATGCACGCATGACTGTAAGTCGCTTTGGATAAAAGCGTTTGCTCAATTGCATATATTATGGTCCTGCAACAGGGTCAGCCTGTATGTGCAAAGTCCATTATTCAATACCAAGGAAAGTTGAACTGAGTAGGGTTGCGATCACACACACTTCAATAGCAATCGCAAATGTGCAGAGTCATTCATCTGTACAAGTTGAAAATAGCATGAAAGATAAACAAGATATCCCAGAAAGTGTTTTTGCTTGTTTTTCCTCTAGGGTATAGAATAAATGAGTTTGAAAAATCCCTTTGAATTCTACATTCCATTTGAGTTGGGATAAGTTACAATTGATTATGTAATCCAGGTTTTAAAATCACTTTGCTGGGAACGTATTGCCTAAGGATCAGGTTAAGCCTCCAATTTGAGGAACATCTTTTCATTTGCCCCCAGATTTGTCTCTAATTGAAGGAAATAGTTCAGAATGAAAAACAAACAGAGGCCTATCACGCACGGCTTTATTCTGCAGACATCTGTGCGCAATAAGTTTCATTTGAGGTTGCTAGCTGGAATGATTGCTTTGAGGGCTAACAAATAAGGTGTAATGAATAAACAGATTGTGAATACCCCAAATAACTTCTGTATATAATACTTAATCAAAGATTGTAATGGGATACAGAAGAGCGCTACCTTTCCAGTTATTCATAGATATCTCCAATAAGGAAAAAACATACCTCCAGAATGCATGGGTGGTCCACATAACAAAACCACTCCTTGGCCCTCTCGGACATTGACAGCACTCCGTGCAGTTTGGGTCTTGAAGTTGTCTAGGTCTAATCAACACAAAAATCAAGCTTTAGTGTTACTACAGAATGGATGAATATGCATTATAAAGCATAATGGACAGTAAGCACTAACATGAGCAGCATCATGCCTAAATACAGCTGACAACTCAATCAGTATCAGCCAATGTGTTTCCCACTGTGGTTAGAGTTTCACCAACACATGCATCCGTTATATTGGTTTCTTCAAAGCTCTAAAATCCATGTGGTGGAGGAAACCATTCACAGGTACAGTGATTGATTGCTTTAAAACACACCCAATGCTATACAATAGTTTGAAAAGCAACTGTAACATTGAACATTATTGATGGACTTGAGTATGTGATGTATACCTCACAACACACAGTTGTTATGATAGCAGCAGGAGATTAACTTGCAAAGGGATAAAAAAGAGAGGAGGAAACTGGAAAAACTGAACAAACACAGAGCACATGACGAAAAACAGGATTCAGTGCCAAGAGCAATAACCAACATCATTATTAAATGCAGTGTAATCTTGCACTTAGCTTCCCCATTGATACTCTGGGCGCAATTCATCCCTGCAAATGAAAGGGGGAAAAGCTGACAGACTGAGCTTGTACCTAGGATGATGAAACGTTACTCTGTTTCAGTGAGTGATGGGCAAACCACTGTACCCCTGTGCCTAATGACTCCGCACCCTTGGGCTGGCAGCCCTGCAGTCAGGCCCCGAACACAAACAAAAGAAAGTCAATGTGACCGTTAAGACAAATTGGGAAAAGAGAAGGATTATAGAGGGGAGTGGGAGAGCGAAGGGAAGATTAATGAGCCAGTCTCTGATGACCGTGGTGAAATCCAACACGGCCAAGTCATAGCAGGATTCTGTCCAGGCCACGCGGTGGGTGGCCATCTTCTAACAGAGCAGTGGAGAACTAGAACTCTCAGCCAAGGTGCTGATTCTAAAGCAGGAGGAGGTAGGCTAGCTAGGCTGTCTACAGACAGGTGGTGCAGGCTGGTTGGAAAGCATAACCACACAGCTGCAGCTGATCATGACGGTAATATTAATTTCAAACAGTGGGGGTTGGAACTAAAAGGTACTAATCAGTTAAGGTAGGGAGAGGAGGCCCACCTATACTCCTCTCTCCTCACACAGAAAGTCACAGCAGGGACTGGTGCTAAAACGCAGCACTCTGCAGGCTGGCTCTACCCTGTCTGTAGCAGAATGAGTGCTTCCTCTATGCTAATATGTCTCCTCTGCACAGACTCCAACTCTGAGAGCCAACAAGAATGTGTCGGGAGGAAAGCCAGAAAATATATATAGAGGTATCTTATCCAAACCCTTGCAAAATCTTCAGGTTCATTCTATTTCTATCACAAAGGAATAGCAACACAAGTCACAAGTACTCCCTGGTGTGGCTTCTACCCGTGTTTGATACATTTGTATTACAGTTGTGTTACAGTTGTTCAGAAATTCAATGTAAGTAGGATGAAGTTGATGGCCATAACACATCACAAAAAAGAAACACATCATCAAAATGACAGTTGAATTGTGGAGACAGGAAATGGAGGAAGCAAGCCATCCTTGTCTATGGCAGCTTCTTCATTACGAGGAAAAGCTAGCAGCCTATGCAGCAACCCTCATGTATCGCCAATACCTCCTCTGTGCATTCACCTACTAGACAATAAATATCAAGCAGCTTCCCTCCTCACCTAGGCCCCACAAGTGAGATTCATTATCCAGCGCATGAGGGTAAAGGCAGTCAATCTCTTAAGGGGAAGCTAAGGCTCTCTATCTCTAGGACATGATCAATAGTGAGACGGCATGATCAGTGAGAGGGGAGAGGTGTCTCTACACTGTAGGTCTGTCGGCTCTCTATATGGTAGAGAATCATGCCAAAGCCTCATATTCATATAAATGATTGTGTCTGGTTTGCAAAGTCTTAAGCTTTATTTGTGTTGTTTTCCTTTCAAGTCCAGACCGCAGACGCTGGCATAGATTTGCAAAGTATCAGTCAATACCGAGTGAGCACAGATGCTGTCAAAGCTGGAAACACAGTGACTAATGAGAATCAATGGAGTCAGAAGCTGCCTTACCCATTTTGTTGCATCTGACATTTCATTCAATTAACCCTTAAAAATATATATTTGAAGCAAACCAAACAAGAAATCAGAATGCTAAGGCCACGGCAACACACACACACACACACACACACACACACACACACACACACACACACACACACACACACACACACACACACACACACACACACACACACACACACACACACACACACACACACACACACACACACACACACACACACACACAAACAAACAAACACACACACACGTGTTAAAAATAGCCCAATCACTTACATGCAAATTGCAGAGTGGCTCGGCAGCTGAGGATGATCCCCCATGTGTTGAATGCAGTGCACTGGTATGCCCCCGTGTCTTGGTCCCTGTCCAGACTGTTAATGATCAGGTTGCCTCCAGACATGTGACGCCGGTAGTCACTCCCCAGATCAATGAGTGTTCCGTTAAGCGACCATCTGGAAAGACGTAAACACAATCAGCAGCCTGGCCTCTGGAGATGCACACTCACAAACATTTATCATATGGATCCATTTGATGGGTGCAGGTGGCCATTATTCTGTGAACACCACGAGACAGGAAATATCAAAACATTAGTTTGAATCTTTATGATTCCCTCATGATAAAGACAATTGAATCAAATGAAAGATATTGGATATAATTACCCTGTAATTGTTGGTGTTTTTAGCATGAGACTTTTCATAGTGTATTGGGTTAGCCTAGCTACCTGCCTTGGCATTTCAAAGACTGGCTTATTTGTTTCTATTGTACATTTATTTTATTTATTTATTTTTTATTTATCCGTTATTTTACCAGGTAAGTTGACTGAGAACACGTTCTCATTTGCAGCAACGACCTGGGGAATAGTTACAGGGGAGAGGAGGGGGATGAATGAGCCAATTGTAAACTGGGGATTATTAGGTGACCGTGATGGTTGAGGGCCAGATTGGGAATTTAGCCAGGACACCGGGGTTAACACCCCTACTCTTACGATAAGTGCCATGGGATCTTTAATGACCTCAGAGAGTCAGGACACCCGTTTAACGTCCCATCCGAAAGACGGCACCCTACACAGAGCAGTGTCCCCAATCACTGCCCTGGGGCATTGGGATCTTTGTTTAGACCAGAGGAAAGAGTGCCTCCTACTGGCCCTCCAACACCACTTCCAGCAGCATCTGGTCTCCCATCCAGGGCCTGACCAGGACCAACATAATTGTATTATGGAAAAAATGTACTTCACATCTCACATTAATGATATACAATAATGTTCATGAGTCATAGCGCAAAACAAATAATATTTTCAAGTTGTCTAAAAACATCAATCACCAGCCATGGTAAAAACCAGGATATACACTGAGTGAGGTCAAATAAAGTAAACTATAAAATGTTTTGGACTGTTTAGTACTAATGATTTGCTGCAATAAACAATTTACAAATAGGAAAACTCATTTTTGTTTTTCCAAAGTGAAACAGAAACCTAAAAACGAAAAAGGAAAATTAACGAAGCTGAGAGGCATGATAAGTATGGATTATTTTCCACTTAAGAAAGCAAGTAATTGTGAATGATTAGGATGAGACTTTGAGCCAGCTAGCTTGAACAATGCCATTCTGGGACAGTGAAATGACAATTCCAATGATGAGCAAAAAAAATCTATATTATTTTTCCCCTTTTCAGTACTCCCGCCTGACAGACTACAAAAGATATAGCTGTCTTTCATGTTGTTGACTGCATTATTCATCTATCACAGTGTGGTTTTCACTTAATCAGACATATTTTGTCACCATTCCAGATACCAAAATTATTTTCAAAATGTTTGAAGTTACAGTGTGTGATGAAGCCTATGTTTCCTGGGCGCACAAATATGAATGCAACAAACAAGGGAGTTTGATGACTTATTGAATCTCAATTGCTTTAAAATAAAAATAAACTTGTTTATACATGTTCCAAACTGCTCTGTTGATACAGTATGTGTAACGGCTGTCTTCGTCCTCCTCGTCTGAGGAGGAGTAGGAGATATCGGACCAATACGCAGCGTGGTGAGTATTCATATTTATTAGAATACTTTCAAGAAAGAACAAAAACAATAAACTGACAAAATAAATGAAGACGCAACAGTCCCGAAATAGTGAACACTAAACACAGGAACAATCACCCACAACCCACAATACAAAACAGGCTACCTAAATATGGCTCCCAATCAGAGACAACGACAAACACCTGCCTCTGATTGAGAACCATATCAGGCCAAACACATAGAAATAGACAAACTAGACAAATATTTAGTGTCACACCCTGACCAAACACCCTGACCAAACACATCCTGACCAAACACCCTGACCAAACACACCCTGACCAAACACCCTGACCAAACACCCTGACCAAACACACCCTGACCAAACACCCTGACCAAACACCCTGACCAAACACACCCTGACCAAACACCCTGACCAAACACACCCTGACCAAACACACCCTGACCAAACACCCTGACCAAACACCCTGACCAAACACACCCTGACCAAACACCCTGACCAAACACCCTGACCAAACACACCCTGACCAAACACCCTGACCAAACACCCTGACCAAACACACCCTGACCAAACACCCTGACCAAACACACCCTGACCAAACACCCTGACCAAACACACCCTGACCAAACACCCTGACCAAACACCCTGACCAAACACACCCTGACCAAACACCCTGACCAAACACACCCTGACCAAACACCCTGACCAAACACCCTGACCAAACACACCCTGACCAAACACCCTGACCAAACACACCCTGACCAAACACCCTGACCAAACACACCCTGACCAAACACCCTGACCAAACACACCCTGACCAAACACCCTGACCAAACACACCCGACCAAACACACCCTGACCAAACACCCTGACCAAACACACCCTGACCAAACACACCCTGACCAAACACCCTGACCAAACACACCCTGACCAAACACCCTGACCAAACACATCCTGACCAAACACCCTGACCAAACACACCCTGACCAAACACCCTGACCAAACACCCTGACCAAACACACCCTGACCAAACACCCTGACCAAACACACCCTGACCAAACACCCTGACCAAACACCCTGACCAAACACACCCTGACCAAACACCCTGACCAAACACACCCTGACCAAACACCCTGACCAAACACACCCTGACCAAACAAAACATAGAAACATACACAGCAAACTATGGTCAGGGCGTGACAGTATGATTCATCATGTTACCATAGGTATACAGTCTATAGAAGGAGGATCTCACATGTGTAATCTCGTCCTAATATTTATATATTTCTTAATTCCATTATTTGACTTTTAGATTTGTGTGTATTGTTGTAAATTGTTAGATACTACTGCACTGTTGGAGCAAGGAACACAAGCATTTCGCTACACCTTCAATAACATCTACTAAATATGTGTATGTGACCAATAACATTTGATTTGATTTGATTTATAATGAAGAGGAGAGGGGGAGAGGGAGAGGTGGTCTGGTGGCTAGTTATATTCACAACCACCCCAGAATATCTGAAGTTAATGGGAGAGGACAGTAGGCAGGCTGAGCAGATCAGACACCCCTGGAGCAGATGGCTGAGCTCTGCCTCTGCTGGGTGTGATGGTGTCTATGCACGACACAGCCAGTCACTATGCCAGCCACCCCATCTAGCAGCAGCAGCAGCAACACCTTAAACTGCAAGCCTGAACAGTGGGACAAGTTGTCAGAGACACCCCTCACCTGCCACCTCTAAGTAGCCACCAGAAAAGGCCTGGTATGAAACCCCACTGAGAGTGAAGGCTAGGTGACAGAGCATGAAACTCCCGTCACATATACAGCACCCATTCCATGAGAGTAAGAGTAAACAACAAGGATAGACCACAGTGCTACAGCTAGTGTAATTTCACCACAACACAAGCAGCTGTGGAGTTATTTAACCTGAACCAATATAATTGAAATCACACAAATTACCAAGCAGTCATCACACTGAGCTGTTATTATCACTCCACCAATTAAACCCCATGCGGACATAACTATCCTTTGCCATCAAGCTATTCAAAACATGAATTATCCATGTTAGCATAGTCATATTGTATTTGAGTCGTCACCATCATCATCACCATCATCATATGCAGTGATGTGTATCTCTCTAACAGTCAGTAAAATGGTTCTCATCACCTGTGAGGTTGTGAGCAAAACCTCAAATATGGAGGCAAAAACATTAAATTAGACAACCGGCTCCAATTATATTTTTACTGTGAGAGTATACGATTGTTGCAAGCAGCATGCTGTGACCTGTATAGCAGTCTGTGCCCTCAAACCTGTTTCCAGCTCCGGACAAATGAGGACTAGGGTTGCAAAGGGTCGGAAACTTTCCGGTAAATTTCCAGAATTCTTCCTTGGGAAGTTAAGCCCTGGAATTTGAGGGATTTTGCTTAACTTCTTGACGCTAGGGGTCAGATTATTATATATTTTTTTAAAATAACGTTCCCAATGTAAACTGACTATTTCTCAGATCCAGATCGTAGAATATGCATATAATTTATAGATTAGGATAGAAAACACTCCAAAGTTTCCAAAACTGTCAAAATATTGTCTGAGTATAACAAAACTGATTTTGCAGGCGAAAACCTGAGGAAATCTAACCCGGAAGTGATTTTCTTAAAAATAAATCTGTGTTTCATTTCCCGTCTTTCTTCCATTTAAAGGGGTATCAACCAGATTCCTTTTCCAATGGCTTCCTCAGGCTGTGACCAGGCTTTTATTTTGAAAAATGAGTGAGATTTTTCAAAACTAGTCAGGTGTCCTTTGATTAGTTCCTGCGCGCGAGAGGGGTAGCTCGACATTTTCTTTCTCTCTTTTAATGAATAGGTTACGGTCCGGTTAAAATATTATCGATTATGTATGTTAAAAACAACCTGAGGATTGATTATAAAAAACATTTGACATGTTTCTACGAACATTACGGATACTTTTTGGAATTTTCGTCGAACGGAACGAGGCTGTGGTTTTCTGAACATAACGCGCAACCCAAATGGCGTTTTTTTTGTTATAAAACTAATATTTATCGAACAAAAAGAACATTTATTGTGTAACTGGGAGTCTCGTGAGTGCAAACATCCGAAGATTATCAAAGGTAAGCGATTAATTTGATTGCTTTTCTGACTTTCGTGACCATGCTAATTTGGGGCTAGCTGTTGTAGCATTGATTGCTACACTCACAAAAGCTTGGATTGCTTTCGCTGTAAAGCATATTTTCAAAATCTGACACGATAGGTGGATTAACAACAAGCTAAGCTGTGTTTTGGTATATTTCACTTGTGATTGCATGATTATAAATATTTTTATTAATATTTGGCGCCCTGCAATTCAGAGGTTGTTTAGGAAAATGATCCCGCTAAAGGGATCCGTAGCGCAGAGAGGTTAAATTCATCAAAAAAGTTAGCTTATAACAGTGAACCTTTTTTTGTGGGATACACATAAGGCAATTCTAGGTCTTGTGGCATATTTTGGTTAAACTATCCACAATTCAATGGAATTGCATCCCTCTGCATGTACAGTGCATTCTTCCATCACATGTACAGCTGATTCTCAAGATCTTGCACACTAATGAGATGCTATTGAGCCCACACTACTACACTGTCTGAGCCAAGGACTACATGCTTTCTGGTTTTGATTACAATACTGGGTGGGGTGAATATATTTTATACGACATACATCATTTTTTGTTAACTAGTAAATAGTAGCCTACAGCAAAGTGTGTTTAAATAATTCCTAACTTGTTAACAATTTCTGCTAGTTAGTTTTTGCTACCATGTGGGTTTTAGCTTGCTTGAGCCTGCTAACTGAGGAGTGTTAATTCACCTATTTCCATACGTTTAATTTTAAAACATTTTTCTAACAAAGGAGTTGTTATATCTAACTGCTTAACTATTTATCTGTAAATGGAATTGTATTTTTTTTTTTACAGGAAAATGCCACAGGCTCTATCTGATGTGTGGAGCCATTTCACTGCAGCTAATGTAGAAGGAAAATATGTGTACATTTGCAAATACTGTGCCAAATGTGAAGAATGCAACAAAGATGCAGAATCATCTGGCCAAGTGCATAATGTTCCCTCAGCGTTCACAACAAGCAACCTCTGACAAAAGTCCCTCTACTTCTCTTCGAGGTGAAAATGATGAATCAGACACCTTATCGATAGCAACAGCTCATCATCCTCCTGGAACCTTTTTACTCAATGGAGGAACGTAGTCAGAGAAATGCTGATGAATGTCTTGCTCGAGCTGTGTATGCAACTGGTTCACAGATGCAGAGTTCAAGTGAAGGTCAAGCAAATCGTAGCGAAACCAGACTGTATTGCAATCATCTCTGATGGGTGGTCGAATGTTCGTTGGCAAGGAATAACTAACTACATCATCTCCACCCCTCAACCAGTATTATACAAGAGCACAGACACAAGGGACAACAGACACACCAGTCTCTACATTGCAGATGAGCTGAAGGCAGTCATCAATGACCTTGGACCACAGAAGGTATTTGCACTGGTGAATGACAATGCTATGAACATGAAGGCTACTTGGTCTAAAGTGGAAGAGTTCTACCTCACATCACACCCATTGGCTGTGCTGCTCATGCATTGAATCTGCTCCTCAAGGACATCATGGCACTGAAAGAATGAATACACTCTACAAGAGAGCCAAGGAAATGGTTAGGTATGTGAAGAGTCATCAAGTTATAGCTGCAATCTACCTCATCAAGCAAAGTGAGAGGAATAAGACCACCACATTGAAGCTGCCCAGCAACACCCATTGGGGTGGTGTTGTCAACATGTTTGACAGTCTCCTGGAAGGGAAGGAGTCCCTCCAAGAAATGGCCATATCACAGCCTGCCGAT
Source organism: Salvelinus alpinus (assembly GCF_045679555.1). NCBI lineage: Eukaryota > Metazoa > Chordata > Actinopteri > Salmoniformes > Salmonidae > Salvelinus > Salvelinus alpinus. Next base: position 19,996,804 of record NC_092087.1, on the reverse strand, counting down.
ATGGACTGCCCCATCAAGAGGATCTTTCTGGATGATGTATTTTGGGAGAGAGTGGTAAGCAACCTGAAAATCCTGAAACCTATAGCCGAAGAGGATGGCTGACGTTTTACATGCCCGTAATAAACTGTGATATTTTGTTCATTTTTTTGCGTTGTTTGCAACTTATCTTTTTACTTATTTTGTACATAATGTTGCTGCTACCATCTATTATGACCAAATATAACTTCTGGACATCAGAACTGGGATTACTCACCACGGACTGAAATAATCTTTTTCCTTTAACTTCTCTAGGGCAGCATTCGGAATTTTGGATGAAAAGCAGGCCCAAATTAAACTGCCTGCTTCTCAGGCCCAGAAGATATGATATGCATATAACTGGTAGATTTGGATAGAAAACACTAACATTTCCAAAACTGTTAAAATAGTGTCAGTGAGTATAACAGAACTGATTTGGCAGGCAAATCCATTCGGGAAGTAGTTTTTTTTGTTGGTTTTGTAGTTTTCTATTCAATGCCATTACAGTATCCATTGACTTAGGACTCAACTTGCAGTTCCTATGCCTTCCACTAAATGTCAACAGTCTTTAGAAATTGTTTCAGGCTTGTATTCTGAAAAATGAGGAAGTAAGAGCAGTCTGAATGAGTGGACCCTAAAGTGTCACAGAGCTTTTTCATGCACCGAGAGTGCCTTTCTTGTTTACCTTTTATATTGACAACGTTATTGTCCGGTTGAAATATTATCGATTATTTAGGGTAAAAACAACCTGAGGATGGAATATAAACATCGTTTGACATGTTTGTATGAACTTTACGGATACAATTTGGATTTTTTGTCTGCCTGTTTTGACTGCGTTTGAGCCTATGGATTACTGAAGAAAACGCGCAAACAAAACTGAGGTTTTTGGATATAAAGAGACTTTATCGAACAAAAGGAAAATGTATTGAGTAAATGAATGTCTGCTGAGTGCAACCATATGAAGATCATCAAAGGTAAGGGATTCATTTTATCTCTATTTCTGACTTGTGTAACTCTTCTACTTGGCTGGTTACTGTTTGTAATGATTTGTCTGCTGGGCTATGTTCTCAAATAATCGTAAGGTATGCTTTCGCCGTAAAGCATTTTAAAAATCTGACCCAATGGTTGGATTCACAAAAAGTTAATCTTTAAACCTATGTAAAATATGTTTTGTTTTCTGAATTTTTCGAATGACTATTTCTGTATTTGAATTTGGCGCCCAGCAGTTTCACTGGCTGTTGAAGAGGTGGGACGCTAACGTCTCACGTACCCAAGAGAGGTTAACGATTCCAACGAGAAAGATACACTGGTCTCCCGGGAACAGGCCCAGATCCACGTCCTTTGCGTGAAGAAAAGACGGAAGAAAAGAGGACGCAGATCAGGCTGCCTTTTGAGAATCTGTAGGCGAGCGAGTAAACTCCCATTGCCATCAATTCTACTTGCTAACATGCAATCATTGGGATATAAAATGGATGTACCTACGATTACGATTATCCTACCAACGGGACATTAAGATCTGTAATATCCTATGTTTCACCGAGTCGTGGCTGAATGACGACACAGACAATATAGAGCTGTAGGGATTTTCAATGCATCGGCAGAACAGAGAAGCTACGTCTGGAAAGACGAGGAGTGGGGGTGTGTGTCTTTTTGTCAATAACAGCTGGTTTGCGATGTCTAATATTAAAGGAGTCTTGAGGTATTGCTCGCCTGAGGTAGAGTACCTTATGATAAGCTGTAGACCACACTATCTACCAAGAGAGTTCTCATCTATATTATTCGTAGCCGTCTATTTACCACCAAAGACTGATGCTGGCACTAAGAGCGCACTCAACCAACTCTATAAGGTCATAAGCAAACAAGAAAATTCTCATCCAGAAGCAGCGCTCCTAGTGGCCGAGGACTTTAATGCAGGCAAACTTAAATCAGTTTTACCTCATTTTTACCAGCATGTCACATGTACAACCAGAGGAAGAAAACTCTAGACCATCTTTACTCCACATACAGAGATGCATACAAAGCTCTCCCCCACCCTCAAATTGGCAAATCCGACCATAATTCTATCCTCCTGATTCCGGCTTACAAGCAAAAACTAAAGCAGGACGCACCAGTGATTCGCTCAATACGGAAGTGGTCAGATGTCGAGGATTCTACGCTACAGGATTGTTTTGCTAGCACAGACTGGAATATGTTCCGGGATTCATCCAATGGCATTGAGGAGTATATCACCTTAGTCATCGGATTCATCAATAAGTGCATTGACGACATCGTCCCCACAGTGACCGTGCGTACATATCCCAACCAGAAGCCATGGATTACAGGCTACATCCACATCAAGCTAAAGGCTAGAGCTGTTGCTTTCAAGGAGCGGGACACTAATCTGGACGTCTATAAGAAATCCCGCTTTGCCCTCTAACGAACCATCAAACAAGCAAAATACAGGATTAAGATTGAATCCTACTACACGAGAGCAACAGCTGTTCTGGATGATGAGAGCACCAGCTGTTCTGGATGACTGTGATAATGCTCTCGGTAGCCAATGTGAGCAAGACCTTTAAACAGGTCAACATTCACAAAGCCGGGGGGCCAGATGGATTACCAGGATGTGTACTCAAAGCATGCGCGAACTTCACTGACATTTTCAACCTCTCCCTGACTGAGTCTGTAATACAGTGGTTCCTCCTTTAAAAGTTGCAATGTACTGCGGCGCAGCTTGCATGGTGCCGCAGAATTCTATGGCACATTATTTAAGTGTGAACCACTGGTAGCGTTAATATTAGTTAGTGCTAGTTTGACCACCAGAGGGCATCTTTGAGAAGCATTTGGTAGCCTTCAATAATGGCTGTACTAGAGATTGTGGGCACGCGGGAGACCGGGGTTCAATTCCCCGACGGGGAGGAAGGCGTAGGCTATACTTATAAATAAGAATTTGTTCTTAACTGACTTGCCCAGTTAAATCAATCCTATTGCTTCTAACTTCAATACACTCTTTAAATAAATAAGACCTTGACATGATGTGGCCCTTTCTGGGTATAGATTGTGGCTTCCCCCTCTCTCTCACCCTTCTACACCCAGGTTCTGTTATCTCAGGCCATACATTTTTGGGGCGGAGACTCGCTCCCCCTGGTCATGCAGAGAGAGAGACACAGAGAAAACAAAGGATTTCACGTGGCGAACTCTAAATCCCCAAAATGGGAATATGAAACAAAATGTCCACTTGTGAGGAGGTGGGAATGGTCCGTGGACACTTAAGGGATGGGTATGACAAGTGTGTTTCATTTGGTGAACTCAGAGAGGACAGGAACACACACATAACTATATCTCTGAATGTGTACATTTCGCAATTATGGGGTTTGCATCTAATTATTGTATAAAATGAATGAGTAAAGATGAAACTATTTGTGAAATTATGTAATGTGATGTTAAACCTTTAATGTGAGAGAACTGTATTCCCTTTAAAGTTTAACTAAGTCATTGGCCTGCCCCCGTGGGCACAGACATGATCAGGCGTCATAGAACCGCCTTTTCTACTCTTACGAATAAATAATAAATAAATAATGCGTTCATAATGCGTTCATGTGCAAAAGATTAGCATTTCAATTAATATAATTATCAACTGTGTACTGATTTCTTTTGTCTTTCCCGCTCTTTCTCAGTCCACACCCATTTCCCTTTGTCCACCAAGTCGTCATATCGGCTTAGCCCACTAGGGAATCTTCCCTATCATTTGATAGTAACATATCTACTGTTTGTTTGTGCATTTCTGTGATTATTTAGTTAGTTAGTACATAAATGATTAAGCCAATTGGTGTATGGATGATTCATAGTAAAGGCTGGGTTCGTGCAGATAACCAACAATTTACAACGTTGGTAATGAGACTAACGTGAGGTAAAGAATAATTCATTAATATAAGACTAATTGATTAGATATTAAAATATCTGAAAATTATAACTTTGTGATCTGAAGATTTTCCATGGTGCCCCGACTTCCTAGTTAATTACATTTACATGATTAGTTTAATCATGTAATAATAATTACAGAGAATTGATTTGATAAAATAACAGTCTTCAAAGACACAACAACCTACACCACTTTTAACAGCACATTACTCAACAGACTCATGTCGCCTACGGTAGGCCTACAGTATATCAAAAAACATGTGACTCTCCGCAAATAATTACATATAGAGGATTGGAGGATTCTAAATTAAAACCAAAAGCCACCTCATGGGTCTCCCGGTGTAGGCCGGCAAGGGTATCGAACCTGCATCTGTAGCACCATATTTTGCATTGTGGGAGCCCTCATCCACTCCGGAGCCTCCCATCCCAAAAATGATCGTAATACAGAGAGTTGTTGGTATATTGTTCTGCTAATAGCCCATAATGGGCTATTATAATACTGTACATGGTGTCCAGGTCAGGATAACCAAAACATGTATTTATCAAAGAAAGAATGTTGGTACTTATTTATTTTGATCCAAAGCCATGAATGTCACTCAGCTTTATGTAGGTGCCACTATATGACTGATAATATATAATGTTATTTTGGAGGTTATTTCATTTTCAAAAAATTTAAAGAGAGCAATTATAATCTGAATAAAGGCCAAAATAATATTTGTAAAGGCCAAAACATTTATTTCTGTTTTTAGAGGGAGAGAAACGCCGGGCCAATTGTGCACCGCCCATAAAGCCCAAAATATAGCCCTGCTAATAGCAATAATGCCGCTGTACAACGTGACCATGTGTTTGAAAGACTATTTTCCAGTAAGCAACAATCTGTTTACCTGCATTAGACAACTTTGTTGCAATATTTATGTCATTCCGTGATATTTATTCCCACAGTAATTCGTTATGGATCCATAACTAAATAAACATCAGCTGTTTTGAGTTATAAATGTAACACTTCAGAGTACTTAAGCATCGAATACATTGCAGGTAGGGGGATGTTCAGTAGCCGGGCTATAAAGAGTCTACTGTCCTGCTAATCGGGCTACAAGTGTTTGAAAACCTGTTTTCAAAATGCCACCAGCTAACACATAGTAATTCGTTATGGATGCATAACTAAATAAACATCGGCATTTTGAAAGAGTATTTTTATAATTATTTTATTAATGAAAGCATAAAGATGCCATTATTAGTTGCATTGTTTTAGTTTGAACCTGCAGACTGACACTAAGAACAGAACAGCAGGAATGTTTCCCTAGTCAGCGCCAATATTAGCACAATGGCACTTATTAAAGTATTGCCAGTTTGGCGGGGTGGGGGTCCACCCCCCCTTCCTCCTCCTCCCTTTCCAATGGGCTAGGTCGGTCTTCTGTGCGTGGCTCTGCGGCCCATCCCGTGCCCCCTGACCTCGTGCCTTGAACCTTGCGTGCTTTCAGTGGATACACCTGGGGAACTGCAAGGCAGTCCCATTGTGAGCCACTCGGGAGCCATGACCAATATATATTGTCCTGCTAATAACAGGGTTAACAATATATCCTGTGAGAATATCCAACAGGCTTTTATATAATTCTAAATTAATAATAATAATCGCTTTGTTTAAAAAATAACAATATTTTGGAGATGATTTCATTTTCAAATAATGTAAAATGAGCAAGATAAAGGCCATTGTTGAACATGGGGTGAACCATTGTTACTAATTTGTAAATAAAGCCAGTTTGTTACTTTGAATGATTTATTTCTGTTTTTGGAGGGAGAAAAACCAAACACCTACAGCCATCTCATGGGTCTCCCAGTCGAGGCCGGCACGGGTATTGAACCAGCATCTGTAGCAACAGAGATTTTAGACCGCTGCGCCACTCAGGCGCTATACAACTTGACCGGTCAGGAGTGGCCTACAGTACTACAGTAAGAACAAAATAATTCTAACAACATAAAATAATAAAAACCTTTGTGTAACAACAGTTTTAGTAAGTAATACTGAAGTCGTGCACAATTATCAGTTTCTATTTAAGTTCATGTCGCCCATTCCTTTTCAGTTAGAGACACAGTAGGACCCAAAAGCATAATCAGTGCTCTAACTCCCCCTTGCGCTGGTCTGGAGCAATGAAGTGGTGACGCAGGGTACCGTACTAAACCACAAATGACCTATAAATCCCCCGGCATAAGCTCACAACGCTTCAAGCAGACCACCACAATCCCTTTGCCCAAGAAAGCGAAGGTAACCTGCCTAAATGATTACCGCCCCGTAGCACTCATGTCGGTAGCCATTAAGTGCTTTGAAAGCTGGTCATGGCTCACATCAACAGCATCCTCCAGGATACCCTAGACTCACTCCAATTCGCATACCACCCCAACAGATCCACAGATGACGCAATCTCAATCGCACTCCACACTGCCCTTTCCCAGCTGGACAAAAGGAACACCTATGTGAGAATGCTGTTCATTGACTACAGCTCAACGTTCAACACCATAGTGCCCACGAAGCTCATCACTAAGCCTGGGACTAACACCTCCCTCTGCAACTGGATCCTGTACTTCCTGACGGGCCGCCCCAGGTGGTAAGGGTAGGCAACAACACGTCTGTCATGCTGATCCTCAACACTGGGGCCCCTCAGGGGTGTGTACTTAGTCTCCTCCTGTACTCCCTGTTCCCTCATGACTGCACGGCCAGGCACGACTCCAACACCATCATTAAATTTGCCAATGACACAACAGTGGTAGGCCTGATCACCGACAACAACGAGACAGCCTATAGGGAAGAGATCAGAGACCTGGCTGTCTGGTGCTAGGACAACAACCTCTGCCTCAACTTGATCAAGGCAAAGGAGATAATTGTGGACTACAGGAAAAAGAGGACCGAGCACGCCCCCATTCTCATCGACGGGGCTGCAGTGGAGCAGTTTGAGAGCTTCAAGTTCCTTGGTGTCCACATCACCAACAAACTAACATGGTCCAAGCACACCAAGACAGTCGTGAAGAGGGCACGACAAAACCCATTCCCCCTCAGGAGACTGAAAATATTTTTTCCATGGGTCCTCAGATCCTCAAAAGGTTCTACAGCTGCTCCATCAAGAGCACCCTGACTGGTTGCATCACTGCCTGCTACGGCAACTGCTCGACCTCCGACCACAAAGCACTACAGAGGGTAGTACGAACGGCCCAGTACATCCCTGGGGCAAAGCTTCCTGCCATCCAGGACCTCTATACCAGGCGGTGTCAGAGGAAGGCCCTACAAATTGTCAAAGACTCCAGCCACCCTAGTCATAGACTGTTCTCTCTGCTACCGCACGGCAAGTGGTACCGGAGCGCCAAGTCTAAGTCCAAGAGGCTTCTAAACGGCTTCTAAACAACCCCTAAGCCATAAGACTCCTGAACCCCAAATCAAATGGCTACCCAGACTATTTGCTTTCCCCCCCCCCCCCCCCCTCTCCCCCCCCTTTTACACCGCTGGTACTCTCTGTTGTTATCATCTATGCATTGACACTTTAATAACTCTACCTCCATGTACATATTACCTCAACTAACCGGTGTCCCAGCACATTGACTCTGTACCAGTACCCCCCTATATATAGTCTCGCTATTGTTATTTTACTGCTGCTCTTTAATTACTTGTTACTTTTATTTCTTATTCTTATCCGTATTTTTTAAAACTGCATTGTTGGTTCGAGGCCCGTAAGTAAGCATTTCACTGTAAGGTCTACACCGGTTGTATTCGGCGCATGTGACTAATAACATTTGATTTGATTTGATGAACTCTGGCTGACCTTGAGGTTTACATCAATGTTGCATGAGGCCTCTTCATCAAGTACAGGCAGGGAATAGAGCCACGCTCAGAGCTGTCTCCAGCAGCAGACCTCACCTGGTTTCCCCTGAGGCCACACACACAGGCAAAAGCAGGCCCGCACACTCACACTCACAGACACAGACACAGACACTATATGACCAAAAGTATGTGAACTGGACACCTGCTCGTCTAACATCTCATTCCAAAATCATGAGCATTAATATGGAGATGGTTCCCCCCTGTGCTTCTATAACAGCCTTAACTCTTCTGGGAAGGCTTTCCAATTGATGTTGGAACATGGCTGCAGAGACTTGCTTCCATTATTCCCCAAGCGCATTAGTGAGGTCGGGCACTGATGTTGGGCGATTAGGCCTGGCTCGCAGTCGGCGTTCCAATTCATCCCAAAGGTGTTTGATGGGGTTGAGGTCAGGGCTCTGTGCAGGCCAGTCAAGTTCTTCCACACCGATCTTGACAAACCATTTCTGTATGGACCCCGCTTTGTGCACGGGGGCATTGTCATGCTTAAACAGGAAAGGGCCTTCCCCAAACTGTTGCCACAAATTGGAAGCACAGAATCATCTAGAATGTCATTGTATGCTGTAGCATTAAGATTTCCCTTCACTGGAACTAAAGGGCCTAGGCTGAACCATGAAAAACAGCCCCAGACCATTATTTCTCCTCTACCAAACTTTACAGTTGGCACTATGCATTCGGGGAAGTAGCATTCTCCTGTCATTCGAAAAACCCAGATACGTCCGTCGGACTGCCAGATGGTGAAACGTGATTAATCACTCCAGAGAATGCGTTTGTCCAGTGGCGGCAAGCTTTATTGTGCTGACGTTGCTTCCAAAGGCAGGTTGGAACTCAATTGTGAGTGTTTCAACCGAGGACAGACAATTTTCACACATTTTGACATTTTCACACCATTCATTCCAAGATGGCGTAGCAGTCAGACGTCTTTGTCTTTTGTCCTGTCGTGTCCCTTGTATATATCTTTTTACATATTTTTCTTCGCATATCTTTCTAAATACTCTCCTGCAACCCACCTCACCCAATGTGGCGTGGATCTGCTTTTTTCTAAAGTATTTCTATTTACTTCGGATCTGGACTCCCTCAACTGAAGCTAGCCAGCTAACTACCTACCAGCTATCAGTTAACAAACCATTGCTAGCGGTCAACAGCTAACCTTTAGCTCGGAAAGCTCTCGCCAGTTTGAACAACGTGACTCAAACCAGAGCATAACAGACCTATTTCTCTCCATATCCCTGGATTCCTACCGCAAACTCGGAACATTTATCTGGATCTTCGCAACTAGCTAACCGCAATCCCGGGTGACCACTCCTGGCTAGCGTTTCCATCCCGGAGCAAGCACCAATCAGCCTGAAGCTAGCCCGGCCAGGGCTCCTGTGTTACCACCGAAGCCCACTCCTGGGCTACAATATCCGGATGCCTTCTACTGCCGGTACGGGGCACGGAACCCCGCCGATCCTCTACGACTGGAATACCGACATAATCTGCCCGAGGATTCCAACAGGCCCCTCAGGCGTGACGCCCGCTGAAGGCCCATTCTGCTAACCTGCTAGGCCTGCTAGCTACCTAGAGCTACCTGGAACCCTACTAACTCCACGACTGGTCTATCGACGTCACCGCACGAAGAGGCAAAAACAGACTTACCCCCATCGCGACGTCCCCCAAAGGCTAACTTGCCTGCCCCGGTCTGCTAACTGCTAGCCCTTGCTAACTGCTTGCTTGCTAACCCGGTCTGCTAACTGCTAGCTTGCCAGCCCCAGTCTGCTAACTGCTAGCTTGTTTAGCCCCAGCCTACTAACTGTTAGCATCGGCCTGCTAACTGTCTGAATCGCCGTGTTCCCAGTCAGCCCAACCACTCACTGGACCCATATGTTCACTTGGCTACGCATGCCTCTCTCTAATATCAATATGCCTCGTCCATTACTGTCCTGGTTAGTGATTACTGTCTTATTTTACTGTAGAGCCTCTAGCCCTCCTCAATATGCCTTAACCAACCATGATGTTCCACCTCCTACATATGCGATGACATCACCTGGTTTAAACGTCTCTAGAGACTATATCTCTCTCATCATTACTCAATGCCTAGGTTTACCTTCAATGTACTCACATCCTACCTTACCTTTGTCTGTACACTATGCCTTGAATCTATGCTATCGTGCCCAGAAACCTGCTCCTTTTACACACTGTTCCGAACGTGCTAAACGGACAGTTCGTATAGCATTTAGCCGTACCCTTATCCTACTTCTCCTCTGGTTAATCCAGGACCTGCAGAGCCTAGCTCCACTCCCCAGGTGCTCTCATTTGTTGTCTTCTGTAACCGTAAAAGCCTTGGTTTCATGCATGTTAACATTAGAAGCCTACTGCCTAAGTTTGTTTTACTTACTGCTTTAGCACACTCTGCCAACATGGATGTCTTAGTCGTGTCTGAATCCTGGTTTAGGAAAATCACCAAAATCTCTTGAAATCTTCATCGCTAACTACAACATTTTCCACCAATATAGAACTGCCAAAGGGGGCGGTGTTGCAATCTACTGCAAAGATAGCCTGCAGAGTTCTGTATTACTATCCAAGTCTGTACCCAAACAATTCGAGCTTCTACTTCTAAAAATTCACCTTTCCAGAAACAAGTCTCTCACTGTTGCCGCTTGCTATAGACCTCCCTCTGCCCCCAGCTGTGCCCTCGATACCATATGTGAATTGATTGCCCCAATCTATCTTCTGAGCTCGTGCTACTAGGTGACCTAAACTGGGACATGCTTAACACCCCGGCCATCCTACAATCCAAGCTTGATGCCCTCAATCTCACACAAATTATCAATGAACCTACCAGGTACAACTCCAAATCCATAAACACGGGCACCATCATAGATGTCATCCTAACTAACTCGCCCTCAAAATACACCTCTGCTGTTTTCAATCAAGATCTCAGCGATCACTGCCTCATTGCCTGCATCCGTAATGGGTCTGCGACCAAACGATCACCCCTCATCACTGTCAAACACTCCCAAAAACACTTCTGCGAGCAGGTCTTTCTAATCGACCTGGCCGTGGTATCCTGGAATGACATTGACCTCATCCTGTCAGTAGATGATGCCTGGCTATTCTTTAAAAGTGCCTTCCTCACCATCTTAAATAAGCATGCCCCAATCAAAAAATGTAGAACTAGGAATAGATATAGTCCTTGGTTCACTCCAGACCTGTCTGCCCTTGACCAGTACAAAAACATCCTGTGGCGTTCTGCATTAGCATCGAATAGCCCGCGTGATATGCAACTTTTCAGGGAAGATAGGAACAAATATACACAGGCAGTTAGGAAAGCTAAGGCTAGCTTTTTCAAACAGAAATTTGCATCCTGTAGTACTAATTCAAAAAAGTTCTGGGACACTGTAAAGTCCATGGAGAATAAGAGCACCTCCTCCCAGCTGCCCACTGCTCTAAAGCTAGGAAACACTGTCACCAGCGATAAATCCACTATAATTGAGAATTTCAATAAGCATTTCTCTACGCCTGGCCATGCTTTACACCTGGGGCTACCCCTACCCCGGTCAACTGCCCGGCACCCTCCAGAACAACCCGCCAAAGCCCACACCATTTCACCTTTACCCAAATCCAGATAGCTGATGTTCTGAAAGAGCTGCAAAATCTGGACCCCTACAAATCAGCCGGGCTAGACAATCTGGACCCTCTCTTTCTAAAATGATCTGCCCGAAATTGTTGCAACCTCTATTACTAGCCTGTTCAACCTCTCTTTCGTATCGTCTGAGATTCCCAAAGATTGGAAAGCTGCGGCGGTCGTCCCCCTCTTCAAAGGGGGTGACTCTCTAGACCCAAACTGCTACAGACCTATATCTATCCTACCCTGTCTTTCTAAGGTCTTCAAAAGCCAAGTTAACAAACAGATTACCGACCATTTCGAATCCCACCGTACCTTCTCCGCTATGCAATCTGGTTTCAGAGCTGGTCATGGGTGCACCTCAGCCACGCTCAAGGTCCGAAACAACATCATAACTGCCATCGATAAGAGACATTACTGTGCAGCCGTATTCATCGACCTGGCCAAGTATACCATTCTGTATACTTTCGACTCTGTCAATCACTACATTCTTATTGGCAGACTCGACAGCCTTGGTTTCTCAAATGATTGCCTCACCTGGTTTACCAACTACTTCTCTGATAGAGTTCAGTGTGTCAAATCGGAGGGCATGTTGTCCGGACCTCTGGCAGTCTCTATGGGGGTGCCACAGGGTTCAATCCTTGGGCCGACTCTCTTCTCTGTATACATCAATGATGACGCTCTTGCTGCTGGTGATTCTCTGGTACACCTCTACGCAGACGACACCATTCTGTATACGTCTGGCCCCTCTTTGGACACTGTGTTAACTAACCTCCAGACGAGCTTCAATGGCATACAACTCTCCTTCCGTGGCCTCCAACTGCTCTTAAACGTAAGTAAAACTAAATGCATGCTATTCAACCGATCACTGCCCGCAACTGCTCGCCCGTCCAGCATCACTACTCTGGACGGCTCTGACTTAGAATACGTGGACAACTACAAATACCTAGGTGTCTGGTTAGACTGTAAACTCTCCTTCCAGACTCACATCAAACATCTCCAATCCAAAGTTAAATCTAGAATTGGCTTCCTATTCCGCAACAAAGCATCCTTCACTCATGCTGCCAAACATACCCTTGTAAAACTGACCATCCTGCCAATCCTCGACTTCGGTGATGTCATTTACAAAATAGCCTCTAATACCCTACTCAATAAATTGGATGCAGTCTATCACAGTGCCATCCGTTTTGTCACCAAAGCCCCATATACTACCCACCACTGTGACCTGTACACTCTCGTTGGCTGGCCCTCGCTTCATACTCGTCGCCAAACCCACTGGCTCCAGGTCATCTACAAGGCCCTGCTAGGTAAAGTCCCCCCTTATCTCAGCTCGCTGGTCACCATAGCAGCACCCACCTGTAGCACGCGCTGGTCACCCCCAAAACCAACTCTTCCTTTGGCCGCCTCTCCTTCCAGTTCTCTGCTGCCAATGACTGGAACAAACTACAAAAATCTCTGAAGCTGGAGACTCATATCTCCCCCATTAGCTTTAAACACCAGCTGTCAGAGCAGCTCATAGATTACTACACATGTACATAGCCCATCTATAATTTAGCCCAAACAACTACCTCTTTCCCTACTGTATTTATTTATTTATTTATTTGGCTCCTTTGCACCCCATTATTTCTATCTCTACTTTGCACATTCTTCAACTGCAAATCAACCATTCCAGTGTTTTACTTGCTATATTGTATTTACTTCGCCACCATGGCCTTTTTTTTGCCTTCACCTCCCTTATCTCACCTCACTTGCTCACATTGTATATAGACTTATTCTTCTACTGTATTATTGACTGTATGTTTATTTTACTCCATGTGTAACTCTATGTTGTTGTATGTGTCGAACTGCTTTGATTTATCTTGGCCAAGTCGCAATTGTAAATGAGAACGTGTTCTCAACTTGCCTACCTGGTTAAATAAAGGTGAAATAAAAAAATAAAAAAATGCTGCCAAACATACCCTCGTAAAACTGACCATCCTACCGATCATCGACTTCGGTGATGTCATCTATAAAATAGCATCCAACACTCTACTCAACAAACTGGATGCAGTCTATCACAGTGCCATCCGTTTTGTCACCAAAGCCCCATATACTACCCACCATTGCGACCTGTACGCTCTCGTTGGTTGGTCCTCGCTTCATACTCGTCGCCAGACCCACTGGCTACAGGTTATCTACAAGTCTCTGCTAGGTAAAGCCCCGCCTTATCTCAGCTCACTGGTCACCATAGCAGCACCTACTCGTAGCACGCACTCCAGCAGGTTTATCTCACTGGTCACCCCCAAAGCCTATTCCTCCTTTGGTCGTCTCTCCTTCCAGTTCTCTGCTGCCAATGACTGGAACGAACTACAAAAATCACTGAAGCTGGAGGGTCATATCTCCCTCACTAGCTTTAAGCACCAGCTGTCAGAGCAGCTCACAGATCACTGCACCTGTACATAGCCCATCTGTAAACAGCGCATCTATCGACCTACCTCATCCCCATACAGTATTTATTTATTTATCTTGCTCCTTTGCACCCCAGTATCTCTACTTGCACATTCATCTTCTGCACATCTACCATTCCAGTGTTTAATTGCTATATTGTAATTACTTCGCCACCATGGCCTATTAATTTCCTTAACTCCCTTATCTTACCTCATTTGCACTCACTGTATATAGACTTTTTGTTTTCTTTTGTTCTACTGTATTATTGACTATGTTTTGTTTATTCTATGTGTAACTCTGTGTTGTTGTACAGTATGTGTCGAATTGCTATGCTTTATCTTGGCCAGGTCGCAGTTGCAAATGAGAACTTGTTCTCAACTAGCCTACCTGGTTAAATAAAGGTGAAATAAAAAAATAAAAAACACGCTATGCGCTTCTGCACTCGGTGGTCCCGTTCTGTGAGCTTGTGTGGCCTACCACTTCACGGCTGAGCCGTTGTTTCCACTTCACGATAAACAGCACTAACAATTGACCGGAATCCACAAATTTGAAGAGGTGTCCACACACTTTTGTATATGTAGTGTAGCTAATCCTGGCCCTGAAAATTCACACTGCTGACAAAGAGACAGAGGGCCCTTGGTCTCAACGCTGATAGTTGGCAGACAATAATACCAACAGGTCATCAGATATTACTGGATATCATCATTAAACATGGTTGTATTTGAAATTGAATAATTAATATTTCAGTAGACAGACTTTGTCGGGGCAGGAGATGCATGCAAAGTTCTCTCCTCTGGCTCCACGCTGTGATCGCTTCAAGACTAAATTAGAAACTCAAATTGCCTAATGTGTCCTCGGAGCACTATTTAAGTATTTTTCCAGTACAAGACTATAAAGTAAGAGACGGCGACAACATCTCCCTGATGTCACATTAAGAGACAGGGAACATCAAAAACAAATTATTATTGTTGTCCAATGGCCACTATGCCCTTGGTTCTACAGTACATTACCTTACATTCAGTACACAGTCACACTGCCCAAAGTAGTGCTCATTATGGGTCACTAACAAGGACAAAAATCTATTGTGTTAACAAATCAAACAATAAGATTTGACATGAGGTGTGGAGTGGAGTGACATGAGGTGTGGAGTGGAGCGACATGTGGGGTGGGGTGAAATGACATGTGGGGTGGGTGGGTTGGGGTGGGGTGGAGTGAAGTGAAGTGACATGTGGTGTGGAGTGGAGTAGAGTGACGTGGGGTGGAGAGTGTGATGGGGGTGGGGTGGAGTGAAATTTGGGGTGGGGTGGAGTGACATGTGGGGTGGAGTGGAGTAGAGTGACGTGGGGTGGAGTTGTGTGATGGGGGTGGGATGGAGTGAAATTTGGGGTGGGGTGGAGTGGGGTGGGGTGGGGTGGAGTGACATGTGGAGTGTAGTGGAGTAACATGTGGGGTGGGGTGGAGTGGTGTGACGTGGGGGGGAGTGGAGTGGAGTGACATGTGGGGTGGGATGGAGTGGAGTAGAGTGATGTGGGGTGGAGTGGAGTGACATGTAGGGTTGTGTGAAGTGGAGTGGAGTGACATGTGGAGTGGAGTGACAAGTGGAGTGGAGTGACAAGTGGGGTGGGGTGGCGTGACATGTGTGGTGGGGTGGAGTGGAGTAGAGTGACGTGGGGTGGAGTGACATGTAGGATGGTGTGAAGTGGAGTGGAGTGACATGTGGGGTGGAGTGGAGTGACATGTGGAGTGGAGTGACAAGTGTGGTGGGGTTGGCGTGACATGTGGGGTGGAGTGACATGTGGGGTAAGGTGGGGTGGAGTGACATGTGGTGTGGGTTGTGGGGTGGAGTAGAGTAGAGTGATGTGGGGTGGGGTGGAGAAGTGTGATGTGGGATGGGGTGGACTGACATGTGAGGTGGAGTGACATGTGGGGTGGTGTGGGGTGGAGTGACATGTGGGATAGGGTGGAGTGAGGTGGGGTGGGGTGGAGTGACATGTGGAGTGGGGAGGCGTGATGTGGGGTGGGGTGGAGTGGTGTGACGTGGAGAGGAGTGACATGTGGGGTGGGGTGGAGTGACATGTGGGGTGGAGTGGAGTGACATGTGGGGTGGGGTGGAGTAACATGTGGGGTGGAGTAGAGTGACATGGGGGGGGGGGGAGTGACATGTGGGGTGGAGTGGAGTGACATGTGGGGTGGAGTGGAGTGGAGTGACATGGGGGGGAGTGGAGTGACATGTAGGGTGGTGTGAAGTGGAGTGGAGTGACGTGGGGTGGAGTGGAGTGACATGTGGAGTGGAGTGGAGTGACATGTGGGGTGGAGTGGAGTAGAGTGACACGGGGGGAGTGGAGTGACATGTAGGGTGGTGTGAAGTGAGGTGGAGTGACATGTGGGGTGGAGTGGAGTGGAGTGACATTTGGAGTGGAGTGACGTGGGGGGTGGAGTGGAGTAGAGTGACACGGGGGGGAGTGGTGTGACATGTAGGGTGGTGTGAAGTGGACTGGAGTGACATGTGGAGCGGGTGGAGTGGAGTGACATGTGGAGCGGGGTGGAGTGGAGTGACATGTGGAGGTGGAGTGGAGTGACATGTGAGGTGGAGTGAAGTGACATGTGGGGTGGGGTGGAGTGACATGTGGAGCGGGGTGGGGTGGAGTGACATGTGGGATAGGGTGGAGTATTATGTGGGGTGGAGAGGTGTGACATGTGGGGTGGGGTGGAGTGATATGAGGGGTGGGGTGGAGTGATGTATGTGGGGTGGTGTGGAGTGATGTGGAGTGGAGTGACACGTGGGGTGGGGTGGAGTGGAGTGAAATGTGGGGTTGGGTGGAGTGGAGTGACACGTGGGGTGGAGTGGAGTGACATGTGGAGTGGGGTGGAGTGGAGTGACATCTGGAGCGGGGTGGAGTGGAGTGACATGTGGAGCGGGGTGGAGTGGAGTGACATGTGGAGGTGGAGTGGAGTGACATGTGAGGTGGAGTGAAGTGACATGTGGGGTGGGGTGGAGTGACATGTGGAGCGGGGTGGGGTGGAGTGACATGTGGAGTGGAGTGACATGTGGAGTGGAGTGACATGGGGGGGAGTGGAGTGACATGTAGGGTGGTGTGAAGTGGAGTGGAGTGACATGTGGGGTGGAGTGGAGTGGAGTGGAGTGACATGTTGAGTGGAGTGACAAGTGGGGTGGGGTGGTGTGACATGTGGGGTGGGGTGGAGTGGAGTGACGTGTAGGGTGGTGTGAAGTGGAGTGGAGTGACATGTGGGGTGGAGTGGAATGACATGTGGGTTGGGGTGGAGAAGTTTGATGTGGGATGGGGTGGAGTGACTTATGGGGTGGGGTGGACTGACATGTGAGGTGGAGTGACAAGTGGGGTGGGGTGGTGTGACATCTGGGGTGGGGTGGAGTGACATGTGGTGTGAGGTTGGGTGGAGTGACATGTGGTGTGGGGTGGAGTGGAGAGGTGTGATGTGGGATGGGGTGGAGTGACATATGGGGTGGGTTGGACTGACATGTGAGGTGGAGTGCAGTTACATGTGGGGTGGAGTGACATGTGGGATAGGGTGGAGTGATATGAGGGGTGGGGTGGAGTGATGTATGTGGGGTGGTGTGGAGTGATGTGGAGTGGAGTGACACGTGGGGTGGGGTGGAGTGGAGTGAAATGTGGGGTGGAGTGACATGTGGGGTTGGGTGGAGTGGAGTGACATGTGGAGTGGGGTGGAGTGGAGTGACATGTGGAGTGGGGTGGAGTGGAGTGACATGTGGAACGGGGTGGAGTGGAGTGACATGTGGAGCGGGGTGGAGTGGAGTGACATGTGGAGGTGGAGTGACATGTGGGGTGGAGTGAAGTGACATGTGGGGTGGGGTGGAGTGACATGTGGAGCGGGGTGGGGGGGAGTGACATGTGGAGTGGAGTGACATGTGGGGTGGAATGGAGTGACATGTGGGTTGGAGTGGAGTGACATGTGGGTTGGAGTGAAGTGACATGTGTGGTGGAGTGGAGTGACATGTGGGGGGAGTGGAGTGACATGTGGGTTGGAGTGGAGTGACATGTGGGGTGGGGTGGAGTGACATGTGGAGTGAAGTGGTGTGTAGTGACATATGGGTTGGGGTGTACTGACATGTGAGGATGGGTTGGAGTGACATGTGGCGTGGAGTGTTATATGGGGTGAGGTGGAGTGATATGAGGGGTGGGGTGGAGTGGAGTGTCATGTGGGGTGGAGTGGAGTGACATGCGGGGTGGGGTGGAGTGACATGTGGGGTTGGGTGGAGTGACATGTGGAGTGGGGTGGAGTGACATGTGGAGCGGGGTGGAGTGGAGTGACATGTGGAGCGGGGTGGAGTGGAGTGACATGTGGAGGTGGAGTGGAGTGACATGTGGGGTGGGGTGGAGTGACATGTGGGGTTGGGTGGATGACATGTGGAGTAGGGTGGAGTGACATGTGGAGCGGGGTGGAGTGGAGTGACATGTGGAGGTGGAGTGGTGTGACGTGGGGTAGGGTGATGTGACATATGGGGTGGTGTGGGGTAGGGTGGAGTTACATGTGGGGTGTGGTGGAGTGACATGTGGGGTGGAGTGGAGTGACATGTGGGGTGGTGGGGAGTGGAGTGGGGTGTAGTGACATATGGGGTGGGGTGTACTGACATGTGGGGTGGAGTGTTTTGTGGGGCGGGGTGGAGTGGAGTGATATGAGGGGTGGGGTTGAGTGATATGAGGGGTAGGGTGGAGTGGAGTGACATGTGGGGTGGAGTTACATGTGGAGTGGGGTGGAGTGACATGTGGGGTGGAATGGAGTGGAGTGACATGTGGGGGGGAGTGGAGTGACATGTGGGTTGGAGTGGAGTGATATGTGGGGTTGGGAGAAGTGACATTTGGAGTGGGGTGGAGTGGTGTGACGTGGGGTGGGGTGGGGTGGAGTGACATGGGGGGTGGTGTGGGGTGGAGTTACGTTTGGGGTGGAGTGGAGTGTCATGTGGAGTGAAATGGAGAGACATGTGGGATGGTGTGGAGTGACATGTGGGGATTAGTGGAGTTGAGTTACATGTGGTGTGGAGTGGAGTCCCAGGTGGGGTGTGGTGGAGTGACATGTGGAGTGGGGTGGAGTGACATGTGGGGTGTGGTGGAGCGACACGTGGGTTGGTGTGGAGTGACATGTGGAGTGGAGTGACATTTGGGGTGTTGTGGGGTGGAGTGACATGTGGGGTGGAGTGGAGTGGTGTGATATTGGATGGGGTGGAGTGACGTGTGGGTTGGAGTGACATGTGGGGTGGAGTGGAGTGACATATGGGGTGGAGCGGAGTGACATGTGGTGTGTAGTGGAGTGACATGTGGGGTGTGGTGGATTGACATGTGGGGTGACATGTGATGGAGTGGAGTGACATGTGGTGTGTGGTGGAGTGACATGTGGGGTGACATGTGATGGAGTGGAGTGACATGTGGTGTGTGGTGGAGTGACATGTGGGATAGGGTGGAGTGACATGTGGGGTGGAATGGAGTGACGTAGGGTGGTGTATAGTGACATGTGGAGTGGTGTGGGGTAAAATTACATGTGGGGTGGAGTGGAGTGAATGTGGGGTGGTTTGGAGTGACATGTGGAGTGGAGTGACATTTGGGGTGGTTTGGGGTGGAGTGACATGTGGGGTGGAGTGAAGTGACATGTGGGTTGGTGTGGAGTGATGTGGGGTAGGGTGGAGTGGAGTGACATGTGGGGTGGAGTGGATTGGTGTGATATGGGATGGGGTGGAGTGACGTGTGGTTTGGAGTGACATGTGGAGTGGAGCGGAGTGACATGTGGTGTGTAGTGGAGTGACATGTGTGGTGACGTGATGGAGTGACATGTGGGGTGGGGTGGAGTGACATGTGGGGTGGGGTGGAGTGACATGTGGGGTGGAGTGGTGTGACGTAGGGTGGTGTGTAGTGACGTGTGGGGTGGTGCGGGGTAAAATGACATGTGGGGTGGAGTGGAGTGGAGTGACATGTGGGGTGGAGCGGAGTGACATGTGGGTGGAATGGAGTGACGTGGGGTGGAGTAGAGTGAAATGTGGGGTGGGGTGTAGTGATGTGTGGGGTGGAGTGACATGTGGAGTGACGTGTGGGGTTGGGTGGAGTGACATGTGGGGTGGAGTGACATGTTGGGTGGGGTGGAGTGAAATGAGGAGTGAAGTGGAGTGACATGTGGGGTGGAGTGACATGATGGGTGGAGTGATATGTGGGGGGTAGTTGAGTAACATGCGGGGTGGTGTGGAGTTACATGTTGGGTGGAGTGGAGTGGAGTGACATGTGGAGTGGAATGACATGTGAGCGGTAGTTGAGTGACATGTGGGGTGGAGTGACTTTTTGGGAGGTGTGGATTGACATGTGGGGTGGAGTAGTGTGCAGTGAGGTGTGGGGTTGGGTGGAGTGACATGTGGGGTGGAGTTACATTAGGTGTAGAGTGGAGTGACGTGGGGTGGAGTGGAGTTGCATGTGGAGTGGTGTGGGGTGGAGTGACATGAGGGGTTGGGTAGAGTGACATGCGGGGTGGGGTGGAGTGACATGTGGAGTGGACTTACATGTGGGGTGGGGTGGAGTGACGTAGGGTGGTGTGGAGTGACGTGTGGGGTGGTGTGGGGTAAAGTGACATGTGGGGTGGAGTGGAGTGAATGTGGGGTGGGGTGGAGTGACATGTGGGGTTGGGTGGATGACATGTGGAGTAGGGTGGAGTGACATGTGGAGCGGGGTGGAGTGGAGTGACATGTGGAGGTGGAGTGGTGTGACGTGGGGTAGGGTGATGTGACATATGGGGTGGTGTGGGGTAGGGTGGAGTTACATGTGGGGTGTGGTGGAGTGACATGTGGGGTGGAGTGGAGTGACATGTGGGGTGGTGGGGAGTGGAGTGGGGTGTAGTGACATATGGGGTGGGGTGTACTGACATGTGGAGTGTTTTGTGGGGCGGGGTGGAGTGGAGTGATATGAGGGGTGGGGTTGAGTGATATGAGGGGTAGGGTGGAGTGGAGTGACATGTGGGGTGGAGTTACATGTGGAGTGGGGTGGAGTGACATGTGGGGTGGAATGGAGTGGAGTGACATGTGGGGGGGAGTGGAGTGACATGTGGGTTGGAGTGGAGTGATATGTGGGGTTGGGAGAAGTGACATTTGGAGTGGGGTGGAGTGGTGTGACGTGGGGTGGGGTGGGAAGGAGTGACATGGGGGGTGGTGTGGGGTGGAGTTACGTTTGGGGTGGAGTGGAGTGTCATGTGGAGTGGAATGGAGAGACATGTGGGATGGTGTGGAGTGACATGTGGGGATTAGTGGAGTTGAGTTACATGTGGTGTGGAGTGGAGTCCCAGGTGGGGTGTGGTGGAGTGACATGTGGAGTGGGGTGGAGTGACATGTGGGGTGTGGTGGAGCGACACGTGGGTTGGTGTGGAGTGACATGTGGAGTGGAGTGACATTTGGGGTGTTGTGGGGTGGAGTGACATGTGGGGTGGAGTGGAGTGGTGTGATATTGGATGGGGTGGAGTGACGTGTGGGTTGGAGTGACATGTGGGGTGGAGTGGAGTGACATATGGGGTGGAGCGGAGTGACATGTGGTGTGTAGTGGAGTGACATGTGGGGTGTGGTGGATTGACATGTGGGGTGACATGTGATGGAGTGGAGTGACATGTGGTGTGTGGTGGAGTGACATGTGGGGTGACATGTGATGGAGTGGAGTGACATGTGGTGTGTGGTGGAGTGACATGTGGGATAGGGTGGAGTGACATGTGGGGTGGAATGGAGTGACGTAGGGTGGTGTATAGTGATATGTGGAGTGGTGTGGGGTAAAATTACATGTGGGGTGGAGTGGAGTGAATGTGGGGTGGTTTGGAGTGACATGTGGAGTGGAGTGACATTTGGGGTGGTTTGGGGTGGAGTGACATGTGGGGTGGAGTTAAGTGACATGTGGGTTGGTGTGGAGTGATGTGGGGTAGGGTGGAGTGGAGTGACATGTGGGGTGGAGTGGATTGGTGTGATATGGGATGGGGTGGAGTGACGTGTGGTTTGGAGTGACATGTGGAGTGGAGCGGAGTGACATGTGTGGTGACGTGATGGAGTGACATGTGGGGTGGTGTGGAGTGACATGTGGGGTGGGGTGGAGTGACATGTGGGGTGGAGTGGTGTGACGTAGGGTGGTGTGTAGTGACGTGTGGGGTGGTGCGGGGTAAAATGACATGTGGGGTGGAGTGGAGTGGAGTGACATGTGGGGTGGAGCGGAGTGACATGTGGGTGGAATGGAGTGACGTGGGGTGGAGTAGAGTGAAATGTGGGGTGGGGTGTAGTGATGTGTGGGGTGGAGTGACATGTGGAGTGACGTGTGGGGTTGGGTGGAGTGACATGTGGGGTGGAGTGACATGTTGGGTGGGGTGGAGTGAAATGAGGAGTGAAGTGGAGTGACATGTGGGGTGGAGTGACATGATGGGTGGAGTGATATGTGGGGGGTAGTTGAGTAACATGTGGGGTGGTGTGGAGTTACATGTTGGGTGGAGTGGAGTGGAGTGACATGTGGAGTGGAATGACATGTGAGCGGTAGTTGAGTGACATGTGGGGTGGAGTGACTTTTTGGGAGGTGTGGATTGACATGTGGGGTGGAGTAGTGTGCAGTGAGGTGTGGGGTCGGGTGGAGTGACATGTGGGGTGGAGTTACATTAGGTGTAGAGTGGAGTGACGTGGGGTGGAGTGGAGTTGCATGTGGAGTGGTGTGGGGTGGAGTGACATGAGGGGTTGGGTAGAGTGACATGTGGGGTGGGGTGGAGTGACATGTGGAGTGGACTTACATGTGGGGTGGGGTGGAGTGACGTAGGGTGGTGTGGAGTGACGTGTGGGGTGGTGTGGGGTAAAGTGACATGTGGGGTGGAGTGGAGTGAATGTGGGGTGGTGTAGAGTGGAGTGACATGTGGGGTGGAGTGGAGTTACATGTGAGGTGGAGTGGAGTGACATGTGGGGTGGAGTGGAGTCACATGTGGGGTGGAGTGGAGTGACATGTGGGTTGGAGTGGAGTGACATGTGGGGTGGAGTGGAGTGGCATGTGGTTTTGTTTGATATGTGGGGTGGTGTGGAGTGACATGTGGGGTGGAGTGGAGTGACGTGGGGTGGAGTGAAGTGATGTGTGGGGTGGAGTGACGTGTGGGGTTGGGTGGAGTGACATGTTGGGTGGAGTGACATGTGGGGTGGAGTGGAGTGACATGTGGGGTGGAGTGACATGTGGGGAGGTGTGGAGTGACATGTGGGGTGGAGTGGAGTGGATGTGGGGTGGAGTGGAGTGACATGTTGGGTGGAGTGGAGTGACATTGGGGTGGAGTGGAGTGGAGTGACATTGGGGTGGTGTGGAGTGGAGTGACATGTGGGGTGGAGTGGAGTGACATGTTGGGTGGAGTGAAGTGACATTGGGGTGGAGTGACATTTGGGTGGAATGGAGTGGCATGTGGTTTTGTGTGATGTGTGGGGTGGTGTGGAGTGACATGTGGGGTGGAGTGGAGTGAAATGTGGTGTGGGGTGTAGTGATGTGTGGGGTGGAGTGACATGTGGGGTGGTGTGGGGTGGAGTGATGTGTGGAGTGGAGTTACATGTGGGGTGGAGTGACATGTGGGGGGAGTGGAGTGGTGTGACATGAGGGGTGGAGTGGAGTGACGTGGGGTGTGGTGGAGTGGAGTAACATGTGGGGTGGAGTGAAATGTGGGGTGGAGTGGAGTGACATGTGAGGTGGGGTGGAGTGGAATGACATGTGGAGTGGGGTGGAGTGACATTTTGGGTTGTGCGGAGTGACATGTGGGGTGGAGTGACGTGGTGTGGTGTGACATGTTGGGTGGGGTGAAGTGACATTTGGGGTGGGGTGAAGTGACATTTTGGGTTGTGTGGAGTGACATGTGGGGTGGAGTGACGTGGGATGGAGTGACATGTGGGGTGGGGTGGAGTGGAATGACATGTGGGGTGGGGTGGAGTGACATTTTGGGTTGTGTGGAGTGACATGTGCGGTGGAGTGACGTGGAATGACATGTGGGGTGGGGTGGAGTGACATTTTGGGTGGAGTGACGTGTGGGGTGGAGTGGAGTGACATGTGGGGTGGAGTGGAGTGACGTAGGGTGGTGTGGAGTAACGTGTGGGGTGGTGTGGGGTAAAGTGACATGTGGGGTGGAGTGGAGTGAATGTGGGGTGGTGTAGAGTGGAGTGACATGTGGGGTGGAGTGGAGTTACATGTGGGGTGGAGTGGAGTGACATGTGGGGTGGAGTGGAGTGACATGTGGGGTGGAGTGGAGTGACATGTGGGTTGGAGTGGAGTGACATGTGGGGTGGAGTGGAGTGGCATGTGGGGTGGAGTGGAGTGACGTGGGGTGGAGTGAAGTGATGTGTGGGGTGGAGTGACGTGTGGGGTTGGGTGGAGTGACATGTTGGGTGGAGTGACGTGTGGGGTGGAGTGGAGTGACACGTGGGGTGGAGTGACATGTGGGGAGGTGTGGAGTGACATGTTGGGTGGAGTGGAGTGGATGTGGGGTGGTGTGGAGTGGAGTGACATGTGGGGTGGTGTGGAGTGACATGTGGGGTGGAGTGGAGTGAAATGTGGTGTGGGGTGTAGTGATGTGTGGGGTGGAGTGACATGTGGGGTGGTGTGGGGTGGAGTGATGTGTGGGGTGGAGTGACATGTGGGGTGGTGTGGGGTGGAGTGATGTGTGGGGTGGGGTGGAGTGGAGTTACATGTGGTGTGGAGTGACATGTGGGGGGAGTGGAGTGGTGTGACATGAGGGGTGGAGTGGAGTAACGTGGGGTGTGGTGGAGTGAAGTAACATGTGGGGTGGAGTGAAATGTGGGGTGGAGTGGAGTGACATGTGAGGTGGGGTGGATTGGAATGACATGTGGAGTGGGGTGGAGTGACATTTTGGGTTGTGTGGAGTGACATGTGGGGTGGAGTGACGTGGTGTGGTGTGACATGTTGGGTGGGGTGAAGTGACATGTGGGGTGGGGTGAAGTGACATTTTGGGTTGTGTGGAGTGACATGTGGGGTGGAGTGACGTGGGATGGAGTGAGATGTGGGGTGGGGTGGAGTGGAATGACATGTGGGGTGGGGTGGAGTGACATTTTGGGTTGTGTGGAGTGACATGTGGGGTGGAGTGACGTGGAATGACATGTGGGGTGGGGTGGAGTGACATTTTGGGTGGAGTGACGTGTGGGGTGGAGTGGAGTGACATGTGGGGTGGAGTGACATGTGGGGAGGTGTGTAGTGACGTGTGGGGTGGTGTGGGGTAAAGTGACATGTGGGGTGGAGTGGAGTGGATGTGGGGTGGTGTGGAGTAGAGTGACATGTGGGGTTGTGTAGAGTGACATGTGGGGTGGAGTGACGTGGGATGGAGTGACATGTGGGGTGGGGTGGAGTGGAATGACATGTGGGGTGGGGTGGAGTGACATTTTGGGTTGTGTGGAGTTACATGTGGGGTGGAGTGACGTGGTGTGGTGTGACATGTTGGGTGGGGTGAAGTGACATGTGGGGTGGGGTGAAGTGACATTTTGGGTTGTGTGGAGTGACATGTGGGGTGGAGTGACGTGGGGTGGGGTGGAGTGACATGTGGGGTGGGTTGGAGTGGAATGACATGTGGGGTGGAGTGACGTGGGGTGGAGTTACATGTGGGGTGGGGTGGAGTGACGTGTGGGGTTGGGTAGAGTGACATGTGGGGTGGGGTGGAGTGACATGTGGAGTGGACTTACATGTGGGGTGGGGTGGAGTGACGTAGGGTGGTGTGGAGTGACGTGTGGGGTGGTTTGGGGTAAAGTGACATGTGGGGTGGTGTAGAGTGGAGTGACATGTGGGGTGGAGTGGAGTTACATGTGTCGTGGAGTGGAGTGACATGTGGCGTGGAGTGGAGTGACATGTGGAGTGACATGTGGGGTGGAGTGGAGTGACATTTGGGTGGAATGGAGTGGCATGTGGTTTTGTTTGATATGTGGGGTGGTGTGGAGTGACATGTGGGGTGGAGTGGAGTGACTTGGGGTGGAGTGGAGTGAAATGTGGTGTGGGGTGGGGTGGAGTGGAGTTACATGTGGGGTGGAGTGACATGTGGGGGGTAGTGGAGTGGCATGTGGGGTGGAGTGGAGTGACGTGGGGTGGAGTGGAGTGGCATGTGGGGTGGAGTGGAGTGACGTGGGGTGGAGTGAAGTGATGTGTGGGGTGGAGTGACGTGTGGGGTTGGGTGGAGTGACATGTTGGGTGGAGTGACGTGTGGGGTGGAGTGGAGTGACATGTGGGGTGGAGTGACATGTGGGGAGGTGTGGAGTGACATATTTGGTGGAGTGGAGTGACATGGGGTGGAGTGGAGAGACATGTGGTGTTGTGTGACATGTGTGGTGGTGTGGAGTGACATGTGGGGTGGAGTGGCATGTGGGGAGGTGTGGAGTGACATGTGGGGTGGAGTGGAGTGACATGTGGTGTTGTGTGACATGTGTGGTGGTGTGGAGTGACATGTGGGGTGGAGTGGAGTGACATGTGGGGTGGAGTGGAGTTGCATTTGGAGTGGTGTGGGGTTGAGTGACTTGTGGGGTTGAGTGGAGTGACATGAGGGGTGCAGTGGAGTGGTGTGACTTGGGGTGGAATGGAGAGACATGTGGGGTGGAGTGGAGTTGCATTTGGAGTGGTGTGGGGTTGAGTGACTTGTGGGGTTGAGTGGAGTGACATGAGGGGTGCAGTGGAGTGGTGTGACTTGGGGTGGAATGGAGAGACATGTTGGGTGGAGTGGAGTGACATTGGGGTGGAGTGACATTTGGATGGAATGGAGTGGCATGTGGTTTTGTGTGATGTGTGGGGTGGTGTGGAGTGACATGTGGGGTGGAGTGGAGTGACTTGGGGTGGAGTGGAGTGAAATGTGGTGTGGGGTGGGGTGGAGTGGAGTTACATGTGGGGTGGAGTGACATGTGGGGGGTAGTGGAGTGGTGTGACATGAGGGGTGGAGTGGAGTGACGTGGGGTGTGGTGGAGTGGAGTAACATGTGGGGTGGAGTGAAATGTGGGGTGGAGTGGAGTGACATGTGAGGTGGGGTGGAGTGGAATGACATGTGGGGTGGGGTGGAGTGACATTTTGGGTTGTGTGGAGTGACATGTGGGGTGGAGTGACGTGGTGTGGTGTGACATGTTGGGTGGGGTGAAGTGACATGTGGGGTGGGGTGGAGTGACATTTTGGGTTGTGTGGAGTGACATGTGGGGTGGAGTGACGTGGGGTGGAGTGACATGTGGGGTGGGGTGGAGTGGAATGACATGTGGGGTGGAGTGACGTGGGGTGGAGTTACATTTGGGGTGGGGTGGAGTGACGTGTGGGGTGGTCTGGAGTGACGTGGGGTGTGGTGGAGTGGAGTAACATTTGGGGTGGAGTGGAGAGACATGTGAGGTGGAGTGGTGTGACATGAGCGGTGGAGTGTAGTGACATTTGGGGTTGTGTGGAGTGACATGTCAGATGGAGTGGTGTGACGTGGGGTGGGGTGATTTGACATGTAAGGTGGAGTGGAGTGGTGTGATGTGGGGTTATGTGAGGTGGAGTGACGTGAGGTGTGGTGTAGTGACATGTGGGGTGGTGTGGAGTGACATGTTGGGTGGGGTGGAGTTACATGTCGGGTCGGGTGGAGTGACATGTGGGGTGGAGTGACATGTCGGGTTGGGTGGAGTGACATGTGGGGTGGGGTGGAGTGGAGTTACATGTGGGGTGGGGTGGAGTGGAGTGACGTGTGGTGTGGGGTGGAGTGACGTGTGGGGTGGTGTGGTGTGCGGTGGAGTGATGTGTGGGGTGGTGTGGTGTGCGGTGGAGTGACGTGTGGAGTAGGATGGGGTGGAATGACGTGTGGTGTGGTGTGGAGTGACGTGTTGTGTGGTGTGGGGTGGAGTGACGTGTTGAGTGGGGTGGA
Organism: Salvelinus alpinus; assembly: GCF_045679555.1. Taxonomy (NCBI): domain Eukaryota; kingdom Metazoa; phylum Chordata; class Actinopteri; order Salmoniformes; family Salmonidae; genus Salvelinus; species Salvelinus alpinus. Next base: position 19,969,112 of record NC_092087.1, on the reverse strand, counting down.
GTGTAGAGTGACGTGTGGAATGGTGTGACGTGTGGTGTGGTGTGGAGTGACGTGTTGAGTGATGTGTGGAGTAGGATGGGGTGGAATGACGTGTGGTGTGGTGTGGAGTGATGTGTGGGGTGGGGTAGAGTGACTTGTGGTGTGCGGTGGAGTGACGTGTGGAGTGGTGTGACGTGTAGATTGATGTGTGGAGTGGGATGGGGTGACGTGTTGGGTGGTGTGGGATGGAGTGACGTGTTGAGTGGGGTGGAGTGTAGAGTGACGTGTGGAGTGGTGTGGCGTGTGGTGTGGTGTGGAGTGATGTGTTGGGTGGTGTGGGATGGAGTGGCGTGTTGAGTGGGGTGGAGTGTAGAGTGACGTGTGGAGTGGTGTGGCGTGTGGTGTGGTGTGGAGTGACGTGTTGAGTGGGTGGAGTGTGGTGTGGTGTGGAGTGACGTGTTGAGTGGGGTGGAGTGTAGAGTGACGTGTTGGGTGGTGTGAGGTGGAGTGACGTGTTGAGTGGGGTGGAGTGTAGAGTGACGTGTGGAGTGGTGTGGCGTGTGGTGTGGTGTGGAGTGATGTGTGGGGTGGGGTGGGGTAGAGTGACGTGTGGTGTTGTGTGGAGTGACGTGTTGGGTGGTGTGGGATGGAGTGACGTGTTGAGTGGGGTGGAGTGTAGAGTGACGTGTGGAGTGGTGTGGCGTGTGGTGTGGTGTGGAGTGACGTGTTGAGTGGGGTGGAGTGTAGAGTGACGTGTGGTGTGGCGTGTGGTGTGGTGTGGAGTGACGTGTTGGGTGGTGTGGGATGGAGTGACGTGTTGAGTGGGGTGGAGTGTAGAGTGACGTGTGGAGTGGTGTGGTGTGGAGTGACGTGTTGAGTGGGGTGGAGTGTGGTGTGGTGTGGAGTGACGTGTTGAGTGGGGTGGAGTGTAGAGTGACGTGTTGGGTGGTGTGGGGTGGAGTGACGTGTTGAGTGGGGTGGAGTGTAGAGTGACGTGTGGAGTGGTGTGGCGTGTGGTGTGGAGTGATGTGTGGGGTGGGGTGGGGTAGAGTGACTTGTGGGGTTGTGTGGGGTGGAGTGACGTGTGGGGTGGTGTGACGTGTAGAGTGACTTGTGTAGTGGGGTGGGTGGAGTGACGTGTGGAGTGGGGTGAAGTGGTGTCGTGTGACGTTGTGGGGTGGGGCGGGGTGGGACATGTAATGAAATATACAAAATAAATACCGTACTAAAGAGCATTGCTTTAATGGTAAAAAATGAATTGTAAAATGTGAAAAACCAGACAAAATATCCATTCTTAGATCTTGTGATTCTAGTATTATTTGACAAGAAACTGAGTAATATTAGTGCAGAATCGTGGGAGGTCAAAGCTTGTCCATTTGCAGCTCTGAGGGACAGCTAGGGAAGTTCATTGGGGGTATTTGAGGTCTTGAGTATTTTGTGTTGTGAAACGTAGGCCTACTGCTAAACATTATTGTTTCGCTTTTAATCATCAAGACAACATTCCTCTCCTTGCCGGAGGGGACACAGGTCAAGAACAGTCAGTCAGTGTCAAACATACACTCTGGTGCAAACCAAATAAAGCCACAAATGATCCCTTCTCTTGCAGTGAGTCCAAGGACTAAACGATGCAGGCTTGGGGGTTTGCTTCATTAATAAAGTGACTCACTTCTGCTCTAAGACCTGTGCTCTGTATTAATTTTGTTTTATTACAAATAGCTTACGTAAAATGTGGGCTTGAAGTCCTGCTTTTCAACTGATTGACTTGGGTTCTGTCTATGTTCACAAAGAAAGCGTGGACTGTCTTTCATTTGTCTTGGATTGGATTTTAGAATTGACATTAATCGTGTGAAATAGCTCATTTAGACACACTTAAGTGGAGTAAGTTATTAGCCTGCATAAAAATCAATCATAATATGTTTTATTGCTTATGATGACTAATGTTTTATCCATCCAATATTAAACCAGTGATAACATATCGCTGTTACTTTACTAGTGCAGGAAACTTTTGAGCTGCACTTAAACATCTAAAGAGGCTTTTACTCACAGCATGCAAGAGCTATTCTACTTTATGTGTCACAGTTGACTATGCCATATTTTAACAACATATTCATAACCACAATATATGCTTGTACCTGTGCAGAAACACTTAAGCCTGAATATTCAGAGCAGTACTAAAAGTCACAATTGTTTAGTTTGATGGTGGGAACGCATCCACTCAACTTATTTTTCAAACAGTTCAAGTTGTAATGGTTCAGCTCATCCTTGGATCGCTCAGCTTGCACAACAAGTATAATGATACCCCTTGCTGCTGCTCTAAGACCATGTTTTCAGCACAGACGCATTAGAGGAAATGTAAGCATTTAAGAAGGGAATGTCACTCACAAGGTTATTGCCTCTGTCAACTGCTTGCTGTGCATTTACATGATGCTGACCAAGCTACGAAACACAATCTACCACAAAACCAGTGCGGGCTGCCATTTTCAGGCACACTCACCACCGGGAATAACCGGAGGGATATCAGAGAATCTAGTCATTGAAATCTCCCTACATTACTAATGATTTCAGTGCAGCACACATTAGCTTCAATCCAAGAGCAACCTAAATCAAAATCTGTAATAAAGATAACTAGACTCACATATCTGAAGTATTTATAAGCTAATGGTTGGCTGACTTCCCTTCTAAATCATAGCTGAACGCGTACGTTATTTTACAGTTTTTGTGGGTTTTGGAATGAGCATACACTATGAATCATTTTCGCTGTCTGGTTAACTGTCTGGCTTGGATGTTATAGTATCTCTACTGCAAACATGACCAGCCCAATGTTTTTCTCTCTCCTCCAAATCAATACCGATTAATTCTATCAGTATCCTGTTTGAATGACTTGAGAGAGAGAGACTGAAGATTTGGTTAAACCTTCATGTTAAATGGCTGCTAATGTCAGTTCCACACTGACTTGTGGAATTATATTGTAAATAGATGGAATCCATTACCTGTATTGTGGGGAGGGTTTCCCCTCTGCCTCACATGTAATGGTGGCTTCCTGGTCAGGGGAGTTGTTGGGGAGAATGAGGTCACTGGGCTCTGTCCTCCATCTTGGCCCTTGGAACAGGACATCTTGTGCATGAGCTGGAGAACATAAGAAACACAGGCTGTGATACTCAGGCGTTAAACAATTGGCTTTCGTCAATGTGTGACATTTCAGTCATCTAACATCTAAGGATAACAAATTAGTCTGAACAAACAGGTAGAGGGTGAAAACTTGCGAATCCTGACACGCCAGCACTCGCCAACAGAGGTGACAAAAATTGATAACACATTTGAAAACCATGTCTTTGATTACAAGATGGTAATACACTGTACAAGAGCGACGGGGCCATTAAAATATTTGATTTTGACGAGAGATAAAGGAAACCATTATTTTATGAAATAGTATGCTACTAACCCCAATAATTCTAATAGTTTATCCATGAAAAACCTTCTTGTTGGCAGAACTAATTCAATGTTGGCACTACAAAAAGCATCTGAGCAGTGCAAAAACCATGGAGACTTCATGTGCCGTTGAAACGTCAGTCACATGCTTGCAGCCGTGTGAATCCATTTGGAAGCAAGACGATTTATGATAACCAACAAATCTCTCCCGCTTTGTGTTACATCTCTGTGCAAACCTCAAAATATTATGGACGTTTTTATTGGTAGCCTAAGACCTTATGTTTCGGATACTTGTGTTGATTGTTGAGACCCTTAATGCCTACACATTCGATTCGTTGTTGGAATGCTGCATCAATCAGAAGAGTGCAGTCCATCAAAAGTGGCCAATCAATAACTCAACACTTTCAACTTTTTGGCCATCCGATTTCGATGTCTCCAAACACTGCTGCATCAATCTCTCCTATAGGACAGTATACTTATTGAAGAACATTGGATTCCCAGTGTGCAGCGGCCCTTCCTTCTTAAAATGTAAGGAACGGTTTCAACATGATTTAGACATGTAATACCTAGTGAGGTTGATTTATCTCAATATCCTCTGGACTTTTTCACATACAACCCTATTGCCTGCAGTGCTGCCTTCCCCAGGAACCATTTTACTGAGTCCCATAGATATTAAAGTCACATGCTAATTTGATGGGTATATTAGCTATGCTGATTTAGTCTACACCACCTTCCTTTGAGAAATAGGTGTGAATTACCTATAAGCTATGTCAAAACAATTAAAATGACATACATTGGGATTTGCAATATCATTTGCACACGCTAAAACAATTCAACCTCCTATTTGTTACAGCGCTTTGATATTTATTTTATGTAATAAATAGCACGATAAAAGTTGAATATATTATTATTAATTATAATTATTATTTGTTGTGGTTGTCTTTCAGTGGAAAAAGAGAAAGAGAGAGTGAGAGAGAGAGATTTTCCTCCCAATCCCAGTTGACCACAAGGTCAGTGTGGCAAGTGGTTTGGGATGAAATACAGGCGTAGTTCCATCCCAAGGATTCTGATAAGGATCTCTGACATCTCTTACACAGGAATAGGAATGGAATCCCAGATGTCCCTGGAGGTGCAAATACAGTAGGCTGCCCAAGGGATGGCTGAAGGGCAACAGGGGAAGTAGCCTAGCGTAAATGAAACTGCATTTTAATCAATTTAACCTTGTCTGTATAAAATATAATATGGTTGGTTGCAAATACTAAGCTTGGAATCTGCCTGCCATCCAAAGTAATGCAATACAGAATCTGTAGAATTGTGTAGTCAGTGCATAGAATGGTTCATTTTAGTTCATAGCGTGGGGTCAAGCTGAATCCGGAGAATGCATATAGCACTTTAAGATGATGTAGGCAACACCATAAGCATGAGATCTCTTACATTTCCATATGAGACCAAATAGACAACATAGGGCACACACATCAGTGTCATACTGTCAACATCAAACTATCTGTGCTCTATTGAGCGGTATTGCAGTAAACTTGCCAAAAAGGTATGCCAGTTTCTCATTAGTAACAAAAAGAGCAATAAGACCTACTTACATTTTGCAAGTAACAACGTTAATATAAACATGAATCATCCCACTGATGGAAAATCATACAGGATTAGGAACTTGTAGAATGATAACTGTAAATACCTCTTCCTGAGTAAAACGTGTAGTAGAACATCTTACCGGCAAGGCAACCAATGATTGATAGCAGCAGAAGTCGTTTCCATAGTAACATCATCTTCAGTTGCCAAGGACAAATACGACTCTCATCCAATTGCTTGTGAATGGAATGTTCTCCCTTGATTACGAGAATCTTAATCTAAGGGGAAAGTAATTATAGAAATAATTAAAATAAGACATTTTGAACCAAATATGACAAGCATTCAACAACAGAACATGATTCCAGTATTGCAAAAGTTGCACTATTCATGTTCTTTATTCTTCAATAGTTTTTAGAAGACTTGAAGTAAAAAACAAACAGTGAAAGCAGTGTAAATTAAATCCACTCACTAAGGACAACACATGCACATTACAACATTACTGTATGCAATGGTTGATTAATTACATTATTAATTATACTGTATGCCCTTTGATGACTAAATGTAATGTAAAATACAAGTGTTGACAAATTGTGGGTAAGTAAGAAAGGACATATATATACTGTATATAAAAAAAGGAAATAGGCACGCATCACATTTCAATACCAGGTATAGATGCATAGCCAGCCATCATATGTGACACTTTAAAATGTTCTCCATAATACCTGGTCTAGACAAACTCTTAGAAAGATAATACGTATCAAACTTGGAAAAAGTGTGGATATGATTCAGCTGCAATGAATCAAAGCTTAAAAAAACAGTACCTATTCTATGGAACTACTGTATATCTTGGACAAAGTGATGGAATAGTGACACAAATAATTGCTAAGTGGGCTTGTTTTTTCATGACTAAACCATCTCAGTGCATTTCTTGTGAATCTGAGCAACAAGCACAAATCTGCTAAACATCACAGGAAAGAGGGGGTTGGAAATGATTGACCTCAAAATTGACTTTCCTCAGCCTATTAATAGAAACTGGCAGACACCATACAGTTAGCAGATACTAATATATAGCCTACTATGCGGCACATACTGTAGCTGGTACAGCATACAACGAGATAAACTTAGGTGGTCATTCAACCTACGCATTTGTGAATAAATACTGTAGATAAATGTTCCTTTCAAAACACTACCGATCTTCCGTATCTCCTTTGACTAGCAGAAAAAAGGTTTATTCTCTCAATATGCATCCCATTTTTGCAGAGGTGGGATATTGTTTGTTATTATTTTTTAATGTAACAATAAGTTTATAGATTTTTCTTTAACAAAACATATATAAGCAGAAATATTACATGAAAAAAAATTATAGCAAAAACCACATCAAAAGTTAACAGAAACAAAACATTTACATAAATAAATGATAAAACAACTAAGACAAAACAAAAGTGTTACAGAAGCATAAAACCACCAAAATTACATTTTACAGTGGTCTGATCCAATAGGATAGAACAAATTTGGGACAGATTTCAGATGAAACACAGCGCCACAAGCCAATCGGATATCTCTCACCACAACCCCACATGCACAAAACCAAAACCTAACAGAACCCCTTCTGTCCACTTTACAAAAATACGATCTCAACCAATTGTAATGGTAAGGGTAGAATTTCAGCTCTATACAATATGCTAGAGTCTGGCTCAATCGAATCCTCTGCGCACAAACTGAACTCTTGGAAGGAATAGTACACTACCCAGAGTTCCCTTCATTAGCCAATATTTCACACACATCGCTCTGCTCAACAAAATCCAAAAATGGTACCCAAATCTCTTCAAAAGTGTCTTGTTTACCCTTAACTTCTTGCGACTACAGGGGGTGCTGTTCCGAATTAGCATTTTGTCGTCTCCAAATTAAACTGCCTAGTACTCAATTCTTGCTCGTACAATATGCATATTATTAATTATATTGGATAGAAAACACCTTCTAGTTTCATACAACGTTGAAATTATGTCTGTGGGTGACCCAGAAAAATTTCTACAGCGAAATCCATGACAGACAGTGAAAGGTCTGAGAGCGAAGCTCTGGTTTCAGATCAGTTTTTAAGGTCTCTGTCTATCCTATGGCACGACACGAACTGCACCCGCCTTCCCCTGGATGTCAGTAACCAATGAGAAGTGGAATGGGCCTTCTAGGTAGCTCTCAGAGGTTATAAAACACCAAGGAGTGAGAGTAGCCCCCCTTTCGACGCAAGCCCTTACGCAGGATGGGACCTCCGGACGCCATTTTCACAGGCTCGGTTATCAACTTGAAATGTATCCGTCTGTAATTTAATTCGATATAGGACTTAGAAACATCATAAGGTAGTTAATTTAAACCGTTTTATAGCAATTTATATCCGTTTAGTGCGATTCTGAGGAATTTCTTTGTCGTGCACTTTCTAGCTTTGGGAACGTTTCGCGGTCTCGGTCGTTGTTAGTGGACATTTCGAAGGACAGAGGACATCTATCGACCAAAAGACGTTTATAACATAGAAAGGATACATTGCCCAAGAATATGATGGAAGATCAGCTCAAAGTAAGCAATATTTAATATGATAAACCGTGTTTCTGTCGAAATATTTTAAACGCATACATCGCCATTTTGTTTTGTATAGCTTCACTTGGCCAACCCTGTATTGAAAAGTAAGGATAATTTTAAAAATGTAAATCAGCGGTTGCATTAAGAACTAATTTGTCTTTCGATTCCTGTCAACCCTGTATTTTTTAGTCAAGTATATGATTAGCTTTTAATTAAACTAGATCACTCTGATAGATGACGTCAGACATATTGAGGCTTGATTTCCTAGTATTTTCATTGTGTAACCACGGTTTTGTATGGCTAAATATGCACCTTTTCGAACAAACTGTATATGTATGTTGTAAAATGATGTTACAGGAGTGTCATCGGAAGAATTCTGAGAAGGTTAGTGAAAAAATTAATATCTTTTGGCGGTGATTACGTTATAGCGCTCTTTGGCTGGAATCGATGCTCTGGTAACGTTTTCACATGTAGTATGCTAACTTATCGATTTATTGTGTTTTCGCTGTAAAACGCTTAGAAAATCTGAAATATTGTCTGGAATCACAAGATCTGGGTCTTTCCATTGCTATGCTTTGTCTATTCTTATGAAATGTTTTATGATGAGTAAATTGGTCATACACGTTGCTCTATCTAGTAATTCTAGTCGATTTGCGATGGTCGGTGCAATTGTAAACTGTGATTTCTACCTGAAATATGCACTTTTTTCTAACAAAAACTATCCTATACCATGAATATGTTATCAGACTGTCATCTGAAGAGGTTTTTTCTTGGTTAGTGGATATCAATATCTTAGTTGAGCCGAATTGGTGATAGCACCTGAAGGAGTAAGAAACTGATGGAGTTAGAATAGTGGTGTATTTTGCTAACGTGTTTAGCTAATAGATTTACATATTTTGTCTTCCCTGTAAAACATTTTAAAAATCTGAAATGGTGGCTTTATTCACAAGATCTGTATCTTTCATCTGGTGTCTTGGACTTGTGATTTAATGATATTTAGATGCTACTATCTACTTCTGAAGCTATGCTATCTATGCTAATCAGTGTGTGGGGGGTGGGGGGTGATCCCGGATACGGGGTTGAGGTTCGGTAAAGGTTAACCGTATGTGTTATCTTTTCCATTGTTAGGCAAGACGACATTTCCCTAAGCCATTGGGCAATACTAGGCCTGTTCACACTTTTCCAGGCAAGAGCTATCAAGCGTTTTGCTTGCAACAACGTATTTAACTTAGCAGGGGTTACATATGTTCACGTCAAACAATTGTACTGCAATAGTTTTAGCTGAGTATTCACAGTTTGTGTCTGAGCCTTAGTACATATACTACTCCATTCGTCCAAGTCTATGTCCTTCCGAATATCTTCCTTCCAAGAGTTCAGTTTGTGCGCAGAGGATTTGGTTGAGCCAGACTCTAGCATATTGTGTAGAGCTGAAATTCTACCCTTACCATTACAATGGGTTGAGATCGTATTTTCTAAAGTGGACAGAATGTTAGGTTTTGGTTTTGGACAGCTGTGAGGAAGCTCCTTTGCTGTAAATATTTAAAAAAATGTTTTCTAGGAATGTCACATTTTGCTATGAGTACTTCAAGTGACATAAAAATGCCTTCTTTATACAGGTCTCAAACTTTACTTAAACACTTGCTGGACCATAGTTGGAAACCTGGATCAGCTCTCCCAGGAGAGAAACTGTGGTTTCACCAGATAGGACTAAAACGTGACAAAGAATTCACCAAGGAACTGCTACACCTCATACCAAACGTTGATCGTATTAAAAACAAAGGGATTATTTGTTAGCTTTTTTAGTGTCTTGATATCAGCTGAGTAAATGTAGAGGTTAAGGGGTAATTTGGGTACAACTGAAGACATTTCAATCTCCATCCATGAAGGGAGAGACTCAGAGGTAAAATAGTACATAGCATTGCGAAGCTGAGCTGCCCAGTAGTACCACTGGATATTAGGCAAATGGAGCCCCCCTCTGTCATACGGTAGGTACAATAAGGACAAGCGAACACTGGGACGTCTGTTATTCCAGATAAATATAGTAAACATCTTTTTAATCCTTGTAAAGAGGGATGGTGGCGGTGGCAAGGGAATGTTCTGAAATAGATACAACAGTTTCGGGAGGACATTCATAGTTAGTTGAGAATATGCGGTCAATCTTTGGCACAATACGAATGCAGAGATATGTAAAGCATTCCATTTCATTAAAAAAAGAAGCCAGAGGTGTAGGTCTACATCTTTCCTCCTCCTTTAGCATCATAATTGAGGATTTTGCATGATTTATTTTGTATCCCGAGAACAACCCAAACTCTTTGATTAGTCCCAGAAGTGCGGGTATGGAATTGCACAAGTCTGTAAGAAACAAAATTACATCATCTGCATAAAGGGCAATTCGATGTTCCATCTGATCTATTCTGATACCTGAAACATTGGGGTGGGACCTAACAGCTATGGCGAGAGGCTCAATGGCTAGGATAAACAGGAGAGGAGAAAGAGGGCAGCCCTGCCTAGAAGCCCTGCAGATGTCAAAAGGTTTAGATACCGTATTAGTAGTAAGGATCTCTGCAGTGGGATTTGTATATAGTATCTTTATCCATTTACAAAAGCTCTCACCACAACCAAAACGAATGAACACTTCAAAGAGGTAGGGCCACTCAACCCTGTCGAAGGCCTTCTCTGCCTCCAACGACAGGATCGCAGTGTCTGGCAACCCAATTCTAGCATGTAGAACATTTAGCACTCTCCTAACATTATGAAATCCTTCACAACCTTGAATAAAGCCATTTTGGTCTCTACCCACCACATCCGGGAGAAAACCCTCCAACCTCCTCGCAAGTGCTTTACAAACAACCTTAGTGTCAGAATTCAAAAGCGAAATAGCACGATAGGAATTTTTTATTTATTTATTTTTTTCACCTTTTTTTAACAAGGTAGGTAAGTTGAGAACAAGTTCTCATTTACAACTGCGACTGGCCAAGATAAAGCAAAGCAGTTCGACACATACAACAACACAGAGTTACACATGGCGTAAACAAACATACAGTCAATAATACATTAGAAAAACAAGTCTAAATACAATGTGTGCAAATGAGATAAGATAAGGGAGGTAAGGCAATAAATAGACCATGGTGGCGAAGTAATTACAATATAGCAATTAAACATTGGAATGGTAGATGTGCAGTAGATGTATGTGCAAAGTAGAAATACTAGGGTGCAAAGGAGCAAGATAAATAAATAGATACAGTAGGGGATGAGGTAGTTGGTTGGGCTATTTACAGATGGGCTATGTACAGGTGTAGTGATCTGTGAGCTGCTCTGACAGCTGGTGCTTAAAGCTAGTGAGGGAGATAAGTGTCTCCAGTTTCAGTGATTTTTGTAGTTCGTTCCAGTCATTGGCAGCAGAGAACTGGAAGGAGAGGCGGCCAAAGGAGTAATTGGCTTTCGGGGTGACCAGTGAGATATACCTGCTGGAGCGCATGCTACGGGTGGGTGCTGCTATGGTGACCAGCGAGCTGAGATAAGGGGGGACTTTACCTAGCAGAGACTTGTAGATGAACTGGAGCCAGTGGGTTTGGCGACGAGTATGAAGCGAGGGCCAGTCAACGAGAGCGTACAGGTCGCAGTGGTAGGTAGTATATGGGGCTTTGGTGCCAAAACGGACGGCACTATGATAGACTGCTTCCAATTTGTTGAGTAGAGTGTTGGAGGCTATTTTGTAAATGACATCGCCGAAGTCGAGGATCGGTAGGATGGTCAGCTTTTACGAGGGTATGTTTGGCAGCATGAGTGAAGTATGCTTTGTTTGCGAAATAGGAAGCCAATTCTAGATTTAATTTTGGTCTGGAGATGATTGATGTGAGTCTGGAAGGAGAGTTTACAGTCTAACCAGACACCTAGGTATACACCTAGGTATATTCTAAGTCAGAACCGTCCAGAGTAGTGATGCTGGACGGGCGGGCAGGTGCGGGCAACGATCGGTTGAATAGCATGCATTTAGTTTTACTTGCATTTAAGAGCAGTTGGAGGCCACGGAAGGACAGTTGTATGGCATTGAAGCTCGTCTGAAGGTTAGTTAACACAGTGTCCAAAGAGGGGCCAGAAGTATACAGAATGGTGTCGTCTGCATAGAGGTGGATCAGAGACTCACCAGCAGCAAGAGCGGCATCATTGATGTATACAGAGAAGAGAGTCGGCCCAAGAATTGAACCCTGTGGAACCTCCATAGAGACTGCCCGGACAACAGGCCCTCCGATTTGACACACTGAACTCTATCAGAGAAGTAGTTGGTGAACCAGGCGAGGCAATCATTTGAGAAACCAAGGCTGTTGAGTCTGCCGATAAGGATGTGGTGATTGACAGAGTATGCGGCTTTCCAGGTTTTAGGAGCAGATTGATCAGAGCTCCTCTCAAAGAAGGGGGCAGGAGACCATTTTCATAAGATTCCTAAAACATATCCAGGAGGAGAGTGCACAGTTTGTTTTTAAATCTCTTGTAGATGTCTGGGCCAGATGCCCTCCCCACCCTCATACTATCAATTGCATTGGAAATTTCCTACACAGTCAGCTCAGCATTAAGAATATCCTTAGATTCATCGGAAATATTGGGAAACTCCTATCTAAAAAGCTAGCCTGGGTATCAGTTTCAGGAGGATACTCTGATGCATATCATTTTTCATAAAAGGATTTAAAGGTATTATCTGCCGAGGGTCTACCGTCACAGCTCCCCCTGCATCCTGAATTGATTGCTCTCTCTGTTTGCTGCTGTTTGATTCGCCAGGCCAACAGCTTCCCAGCTTTTTCACCCTGGTCATAATAAGATTGGTTTAGTCTCAATAAGCTTGATGCAGCTCTAGCCGCAGAAATGATGTTATATTGAGCCCTAAACAAGAGCAACTCCTTGTGTGCACCTGTGGAGTTAGTGAGGAAAGTTTCTCTCTCCTGAGTTTTAATTTTGGTTTCAAGTCATTTCATTTTTTGACGAGTATTTTTTGACTTGGAGCTGGTGAAATGTATAATTTGACCTCTTATGAAAGCTTAAAAGGCTTCCCATCTAGTACAAGTTGAAGTCTGTTTTGTATTAAATTGAAAAGTATAGGTCAATTTGCTGTCCAATGTATTCTGTAAAACTTGTATCTTGCAGCCATTTAGGTTGGAAGCGCCATTTAGGTCGGTCACCTACTAAATTAGAATTGGAATATATAACAATGCTATCATAAAAGCAATTTTCAATTGTAGAGCGTAATGCTGCTGAGATCAAACAAGTGTCGATTCGGGAATAGATATGGTGAGTGCTAGAGTAACAGGAGTATTCCACATCATCTGGTTTAATTTCTCTCCAAATCTCTATTAAATTTAAATCCTTCATAAAGCGTAATGTGGGAGTAGTTCGAACCTGAGGTGCGATCTTTAACAGGATGCAAAGTGCAATTAAAGTCTCCTGCAATAATATAATTACCTGGAAGTGTGGAAAGGTTTAAAAACAAATCATTAAAGAATTCAGAGTCATCTTCGTTGGGAACAGAGTGATCTTCGCGAACTGCTCGGACAGCAAGGTACCCCGTATAATAACATATCTGCCGGCGGGATCACAAATTGTTTGCAATATCTGATATGGATAAGAATAATAACTCCCCTTGCATGGGAACTAAATTAGGCTGCAATGATTTGCCCAGACCACCCAGGCATATCTTAGGAATGTCGCCAGATAATAGATGCGATACTTGCAAAAATATGATCTTCGCCTGAAGTTGTTTTGATCTACTTATTACCTGTTTTATTTTGCCGATTTTATTTAATCCCATACAATTCCAGGATGAAAATTTTACCTTAACACCATGAGTCATCGAATTTACCAGGTACACTTGAAATAGAACATTTCCCCATAAGAGCACATTGGATCAGCCTAATATACCAATAGACCTCTGTTACCACCATAAACAAAAACACAAAGGACGCTTTAAAGCATGTCATTGTACAAAAACACATGCCTAACAATCAAGCACGAACATGTGATTGAACCCTCTTACCTCAGTCTCTAACAGACATCCCCCTCCCCCTCTCAGTCACACTCCGTATAAGGTGCTCAAAAGATCCACACACAGGTGAGTAACGTTGTCCACTGCAGACAGTACATTTTCGAATTTGATAGAGAATTCAGCATTCATATCTTTGATGGCCTTGAGGATATCTTTGGAGCTAATGGCACTGCACGTGTTTGTCGCCTCAGTCCTGCTTCCACCACTAGCACATGAAGCTAGCACGACACCTTCGTCCTCAGACTCTAAACTTTCACTTATTAAGTCTGCCTTTTTGGTATGACTTTTCTTTGTCGGCAATGTGGGTTTTCGAAGCTAATAAACTATTACTGCCTTTCCTGGTACATTAAGCTTAAGGGTGAACTTATTTCAGGATGGATTTCAAATTTGTAGCGGAGCTGAAAAAGATACGACTGATCAGCTCTGCGCCATACCGGAAGCCCCTTGCTTGTCATTTTACCTTATAATCCATCCATGCTCTGATGAGGGTCTTGAGACAGAAATCTTAGCCTAATTAAATTAAATGTGTGCATTAGTCCTGAGTGTGTGGATATTTATGCCATTACCTTATAATCCATTGAAATGATACAGTATATTACATGAAATCACTCCTAAATTATTCAATTTTTTTTTTAGGGTTACTTACTAAGGTCTTCAATATTCCCTTTCAAAAGCTTTCAAACCTGGTTTCACAGGTAGAAGCTAGAGAGAAGTTTTTCCATTGAGCCTATGCCATGCTCGCAAAGTCTGAACTGAGCATCAATACAGGACTAAGATCAAGACGTACTACACCGGCTCTGACGCTCGTCAGATGTGGCAGGGCCTGCAAACCTTTACAGACCACAAAGGGGAGCACAGCTGAGAGCTGCCCAGTAACACGAGCCTACCGGACGAGCTAAACTACTTATATGCTCACTTCGAGGCAAATAACACTGAAACATGCATGGGAGTACCAGCTGTACCGGAAGACTGTTTGATCACGCTCTCCGCAGCCGATGTGAGTAAGACCTTTAGACAGGTCAACATTCACAAGGCCGCAGGGCCAGACGGATTACCAGGACGTGTCCTGCGAGCATGCCCAGACCAACTAGCAAGTGTCTAGAGTCTCTCACTGTCCGAGTCTGTAATACCAACATGTTTTAATTAGACCACCATAGTGCCTGTGCCCAAGAACACTAAAGTAACCTGCCTAAATGACTACCAACCCGTAGCACTCACGTCTGTAGCCATGAAGTGCTTTGAAAGGCTGGTCATGGCTCATATCAACACCATCAACACCATCATCCCAGAAACCCTAGACCCACTCCAATTTGCATACCGCCCAAACAGATCCACAGATGATGCAGTCTCTATTGCACTCCACACTGCTCTTTCCCACCTGAACAAAATGAATACCTATGTGAGAATGCTATTCATTGACTACAGCTCAGCGTTCAACACCATAGTGCCCTCAAAGCTCATCAATAAGCTAAGGACCCTGGGACTAAACACCTCCCTCTGCAATTGGATCCTGGACTTCCTGATGGGCCGCACCCAGGTGGTAAGGGTGGGTAACAACACATCCGCCACGCTGATCCTCAACACTGGGGCCCCTCAGGGGTGCGTGCTCAGCCCCCTCCTGTAATCCCTGTTCACTCATGACTGCATGGCCAGGCACGACTCCAACACCACCATTACATTTGCCAATGACACAACAGTGGTAGGCCTGATCACCGACAACAACAAGACAGCCTTTAGGGAGGAGGTCAGAGACCTGGCAGTGTGGTGCCAGGACAACAACCTCTCCCTCAACGTGATCAAGAAAAAATAGATGATTGTGGACTACAGCAAAAAGAGGACCGAGCACACCCCCGTTCTCATCGACAGGGCTACAGTGGACCAGGTCAAGAGCTTCAAGTTCCTTGGTGTCCACATCACCAACAAACTAACATGGTCCAAGCACACAATGACAATCATGATACGGGCACGACAAAACCTATTCCCCTCAGGAGACTGAAAACACTTGGCATGGGTCCTCAGATCCTCAAAAGGTTCGACAGCTGCACCATCAAGAGCATCCTGACTGGTTGCATCACTGCCTGGTACGGCAACTGCTCGGCCTCCGACCGCAAGGCACTACAGAGGGTAGTGCGAACGGCCCAGTACATCACTGGGGCCAAGCTTCCTGCCATCCAGGACCTCTATACCAGGTGGTGTCAGAGGATGGCCCTAAAAATTGTCAAAGACTCCAGCCACCCTAGTCATAGACTGTTCTCTCTGCTACCTCACGGCAAACGGTACCGGAGCGCCAAGTGTAGGTCCAAGAGGCTTCTAAACAGCTTCTACCCCAAAGCCATAAGACTCCTGAACATCTAGTCAAATTGCTACCCAGACTATTCGCATTGCCTCCCCCCCCCCCTCCCCTCTCCACACCACTGCCACTCCTGTTGTCATCTATGCATAGTCACTTTAATTAACTCTACCTACATGTACATACTACCTCAACTAACCGGTGCCCTTGCACATTGACTTTGTACCGGCACCCCCCAGTATATATTGTTATTTTACTGCTGCTCTTTAATTACTTGTTACTTTTATCTCTTATACGTATTTTTTGAAACTGCACTGTCGGTTATGGGCTCGTAAGTAAGCATTTCACTGTAAGGTCTACACCGGTTGTATTCGGCGCATGTGACTAATAACATTTGTTTTGATTTGATTTGAATTCACAATGCATCATACACAATATTGTCTGACAAGTAATCTAATGGGCATTTAAAACATTTCTGATCTGGAACTGGTGCCTATTTTTCTACAATTCCAATTCAAACATTATTCCAATGGTAAAAGCTTTCTTTCCTAAAGTTTTGACCGACAATACATCCCTGTTACCACAGGTAACTGATATGCCTCTCAGGATTAAGCATCCTATCCCTTCTCCACATTCTTAGAACGTGACACTTTTGTGGATTAACCCAATAGGGTACTACTATCTTTTGCATTCTTAATATAGCAGTAACATGGCATATAAAGCTATGGTTTCATCGTCTTAAAATGTTTTACAAACCAAGACAGAATTGTGTGTGCAGTTTGAAGGGAGCAGTATAGGCCTAGCAGTTATTGTATATCTATTGTTATGAGTCACATTTTGCAAGAAGCACCATCCTCCTGAAGCCACCTACACTGTCGCCTAGAACACACTCTTCAGGGGGGTGATCTCATTTGGTTATAGATTACATAATCTTCCGGCCAGTGCTGGTTTAGCACCATGGTCCTAGTGCCAGTAATTGTTCCTCATCTGCTGTAATTACGGGGCACAGTGTGTCTCAGAGTGGATTTCCTGGTGTCTTTCAAGTTTTAGGGGGCATTTTGCCACTGTAAATCGTGTCACATTGGATTACACGCTTTCAGATCGTACTGGGTAGAGATGTGTGCCACATTCCTCAGTTTGTCTGGTTTGCTCTGCTCCATCCCAGTCATCCCATCCTATCCTTCCCGGTCTAATGCAGGGACCCATGGAGGACAGACTGTACCTCTAGTATTTTCACGATGAGCTCTTTATTTTGACAACCTCAGTGGAGACCAGAGTATGTGAGCGGAGTTGAGCTGTTGGAAATCCCGCTCATTGCTCATGGAACAGTGCTTGGGCTCCATGTCCCTTCCTACCGCTCTGCTAAAAACCGCTCCATGCTCACAGGAAAAACAACTCGCGCTCCAAATTCACTCCATTCATTAAAATCCCAATTTAACCAACACCCATCTATTTTTGTGACTACCTGGATCTACGAATAGTTTTAAGTATTGAAACCAAACCATATGGATTTGAATGAAATGCATTTGAATAAACATGAAAAGGTGAATTTAAGAAGCGCACATAATTTCAAATAGGTTACATGTCATATTAAACAGCATATAAACACTCTAAATAGGTCAGGAGCCGGACAAGGAGCCTAAGAAGGGGAAAAAATGAATTATTTAGGCTCAATTATTTCAATTATTTCAAGGCTATAGCCTACAAAGAAATAAATGTGAAGTATTTATAATTGCGACACAATAGGCTGTTTAACGCGCAGCATTTAAACAACATTTCATTGTATTAAATCATTATAGTCTATAAATTGTGCATATAGTCTGTGACTTACTTAGAATTAAACGAAAAATGACTTATTAGTGACTTTGAATTCATTTTTAGAATTCATTTTTAGAAACACGAGTTTGGCCAGTCTGTGGCTTCAGGCTCATGCATGGTGCCTGGAGAGCCGGTCAGCAGCGGAGAATATCCTCTCCACATTTAGCCACTGGGGATGCTAAACACCCTTTTGGCCACTCTTTCCAGGCTGAGCAGAGAGGTAGGCCTAAATGGTTTTCGCTCACATACTCTGGTGGAGACATTGCTTGACATGTTGGATCCCCTGCTTGTGGGAGAAATCAAGTTGGGCAGTCAACATGTCAAGCAAAATATCTCCACTGAGTTCATCAAAAATGAAGAGCTCATACTGCAAATACAACACATTAAAGACACCTGCTCTTTCCATGACAGGTAGAACCAGGTGAAAGCTATGACCACTTATTAACGCTACTTGTTTTAAAACATAATTTAAAAAAAAATGTATTTAACCTTTATTTAACTAGGCAAGTCAGTTAAGAACAAATTATTATTTACAATGACGGCCTACACAGGCCAAACCCGGACGACATTGGGCTAATTGTGCGCCGCGCTATGGGACTCCCAATCACGGGCCGGTTGTCATACAGCCTGGATTCAAACCAGGGTGTCTGTAGTGACACTTCATGCACTGAGATGCAGTGCCATAGACCGCTGCGCCACTCGGGAGGCCCAAGTGAATCCATTTCAATCAGTGTAGATGAAGGGCAGGAGACGGGTTAAGAAGCATTTTTAAGCTTCGAGACAATTGAGAAATCGATTGTGTATGGGTGCCATTCAGAGGGTCAAGACAACAAATGTAAGTGCCTTTGAACGGGGTATGGTAGTAGGTGCCAGGCGCACCAGTTTGTGTCAAGAACTGCAACGCTGCTGGGCTTTTCACGCTCAACAGTTTCCTGTGTCTATCAAGAATGGTCCACCACCAAAAGGACATCTAGCCAACTTGACACAACTGTGGGAAGCAGTGGAGTCAACATGGGCATTGGCACATCTGTAAGAAGCATTGGAGTCAACATGGGCCAGCATCCTTGTGGAACGCTTTCGACACCTTGTAGTGTCCATGCTCTGATGAATTAAGGCTGTTCTGAGTGCAAAAGGGGGGGTGCAACTCAATTAGGAAGGTGTCCTTAATGTTTTGTACACTCAGTGTAGGTATGCATTATAATTACAGTCTGTCTTCTATTTGGCCATGTACTGTAATGGTAAGGATGGCTGGATATCATTATGCACTGGCGGAGGTGAAGTGAAATTATGAATACGAGATTGCTCTGCCAAATGTAATGAGGCATCACAGTTTCACCTTCACAATAGCTAAGCCTAATGAAAGTCAATGGCTAAACGTATCCCAGAGTAAATTAGATGACTTCTTGGTTAGAGGGGCTGTTGTTTGGCGCATAAATGATAGGAGAGGTGGTTAAAGGCATTCGTTTTCCCCTGAGGGGATGCATAATTCCAAAGAATCTAATAATGGCGGGAGTAAAGGAGAGAGGTTCCATCACAACATGAGAGAGAGGGTGAGCTGTTTTCTGATGCAACAAGACCTATGGCAAACAAAGCTGGACCAGCATGTACTGTAGTGTACACCTCAAAAGGAGACACTGTTACACAGTTCGATTAGAAAAACAGATCATAGGTAGGCTATTCCCTGTATGACAAGACAGCCTCATCTAAAACCTCATTCATAATGAAGAATGTCTCTTTTTAGAACAGGATACATATAATTGTGCTGTAATCATATAATTGTGCTGTAATAATTGTGCTGTATTATTGCACTCCGTTGGAAAATCTCTAAGGCCAGCATCGACCAGAGACATGATTTCAGTTCCACCATGCGCTGTGATTTACCCAAGAAAGATAATGAGCTCATCGTCATCTGAGTGTGCCTCACTGTTTAGTTTATCCAGCGATCCGGCTACTGAGTAGACTTCATTTCACATGGGCCAATGAGGATGAATAAATGTTGCATTGCACATGGTTAGGATATCAAAGTTGGGTATTAAAGAATGGAACAAGGGCATTGAAAGAAGTCTTTGAGATTGTTACACAATGATGGTCTAAATGCACTGAGCTGAGTAACTGAATGGTGTTTGTCCAAGACCATTTCAATGTAGTGACTTGGAATATATTTTGTAACCTCTTACTTTACTGCCTCCCTTGCTCTCCTTAAAACTTTGTATCATTTCCATCCAATGAAAGAATGGTTTTACATAATCATATGAATGCCTCTCCTGAGATGTCTCTGTCTGCTGTTTTAAGTGCGGCTGCCATGGAAGCTCATCACATAATGCAGAACACTGAGACGCTCCATAAAGATGACTGATTGACATGTCGTTAGATACATGCGCGCATAAGATAGCATAGCATATGATTACAACAAAATGCACAGATCACATCAATGAGTAATACAGACCGAGCCCAAAAAGAGGCGAATGTTATTGCGTTTCTCACTTCTGTCACTCAGAGAAACATTATAGTGATGTTGAGTCACAATTGTATAGTACAGTATAGTATAACAGATAAATGGTTAACTGAAAACGAGAAAGTAACGCCAAACCTCAAAATTGAAAATTATTTGTAAAGATTAAGGTTTTTAATCAACAATCTTGCATTTGAAGACAATCAATATGTCACAAATGTAATCCATTAAACTACATTTTAAGTAGCAAGATATTTTCAGGGGAAGAAATTAAATGTTTTCACACAATAAGTGAGAGAGTTTGTTTAACACCCCAATAACAGCTGTGCACAAAGGGTGGGGTGATTGATAGTTATCTGGTCGAAATTTTTTTGCCATAGAAGGAAGGTTCTTATAACTGTGAAAAACAAAATAATTCCTGGAAGGCCACACTGTTCAAAAGACAACAAACAGTATAATCCAGTCATTCCCTCGGATGTTAACAAAGGGTCCAATGCATTGGTGAACCCAGAAGCTGCTGCAAACCATGGGGCCAGGCAGAAGAGTAAATGCACTTAAAGAGGCAGTCTGGGATCTTAAGCACTTACAAATGTGTAACATATCGTACGAATTGCAACGACATAACATATCATATGGATGGACAAATGACGTAGTACACAACTATGCCACGACCTGTTTTGGCTCGTGAGCACTGCTTTCAAAACTACTGGCTGAAACTATACAAAACCTCTGTAGCATCACTTTAACAGACAGTGAGACAGGGAGCAGTGATCCGTTCCACAACCCCATCACTGTGGTCGCATATCTCCAGACCCCCATCCCAATAGCCATAGATACATCACTGGGTTGGAGGTGTGGGATGTGTGGAATGAAGAGAGGTTAGAGGGAAAGATTATCTCTAGACTAGAGCTAGATCTCTGTGCATCCATGTACAGCACTATATTCGAAACAGAAATGCACTTACTGTAAGAAGATTGCCACTCGGATGTTCTTCAGAAGGGATTTAAAAACCAATTGAGCTCAAATAAAAGGGACACAACCCTTTCCTCTGTAGTAATAGATGTCAGGGGTATATTGCAGTGTTCAGGAATAACCATAGGCGCTTATGATGTTTTCACCTCTCATTTGGCTGTTCTTGTTAGCCACAAAATGAGATGAGCAAAGCATGCTAGAGAAATCTATAAATAAACATGAATAGAGGAGAGGGATCAAAATCCCCCATGAATAGCTCATACTTTGAAGATGTGTATTGGCTGAGCATGTGCGATTCTGCTGCAGCTGGTGTTATATCTTTTTTAAGGGGTCCACAATATGGTCAAAACAGAAGAGCTAGAGTTTTGAGACATTCATATATGTATTTAGCTAGAGGAAATAGAACAAACGTGACACGGTTTTGGTCACAAAGGTCCCCCAGAGGGCAGCCTGTAGGCAATCATTCCACACAGTCAGAGGAGACAAAGTACTTATCAGGAAAAATACAATAAAAAATACAATGCCAGCAACATAATTAAAAGCATAACAACATAATTAAAAGCATAACAACATAATTAAAAGCATAATTGAATTATGTGTTGGATGACTAATCACAGTTTAATATGGAAAATATTGTGTTCAAAAGAGACACAAGGTGCATCTGACTATGTGGAGAAAGGGGGCTCTGTTGCAACCAACCTCAGCATTATAGCCTATCTGCAGTCAAGAGCTATGAAGACCACTCTACCTTCCCTGGCCGCACTGCACAAAGTAAAGCAGCCCCTTGTGCCCTAGATGAGCTAACTGAGCTGCCTGAGCACCAAGACAAATCTCAGTAGCCTGGAGCAGCCATTCACAGCTCATGGTGGAGTAGCCTACTATATCAGCATTATGCATGAAATGATCATGCACAACCATTATATATCCCGTCTGATGGTGCCCCCTTACACACTTCAATATATATTTTTTTAACATGAAATAGCTTTTTCTACAATTCAGAAGACAGGAAGTGTAATAAATTATTGAATCAGGGTGTTGTTTCTGTGTCACCTTTGCCACTGCCCATAAGTGAAAATGTGAAGCATGAAAAAGATTGCCACTCTTCAAAGGGATTTCAAAACCAATTGAGCTCAAATAAAATGGACACAATCCTTTCCTCTGTAGTAATAGATGTCAGGGGTATATTGCAGTGTTCAGGAATAATTCAGCAACGTAGGTGTTTTTAATGTTTTTACCTCTCATTTGGCTGTTCTTGCTCGCCACAAAACCAACCATAACAACGGACAGTGTGATCTACGTTGCAGTTGCCATAACATTGTTAACTATAAAAGAATTCGGATATTTCTCACTGCCTTTTCATTTATTGAAAAAATGAAAAATAAACTTCCCAGCATTTCGAAAAATACTAGTAGTCTATAGCCTATGAGGAGGGATTGTGGAATTCATAGACACTCATACTGACATGCAATGTATCCACTATTATGAGAAACATTTAAAGTAGCCTTTTGACATATGTAGAAGCTTATCAAGTCAACTAATAAATACTTACTGAGTTGTTAAACAGAATGTTTTTTCCTCTTCATGAAATTGTATGATCAGAGAAATGAGCAGGACATAAGTGGTGGTATTTATCGAGTGTCTCTATGTCCTTTAAAAAAATATATACATTTTCGTAGCAGCTTTGGCTCTCTCATTCAGAATCCCATCGAGCGGTTGCGCGTAAAGGCTGGTCCACAGAATCCCAGTCCGTGCACACTACACTCGTAAAAAAACCGCATATGCCTCTCTCCTCTTGGTTTGGTGGAGATGCTCCTCGATGTAATCCCGGGGCACCCTAACTATTAGCTCAGCAGTGACAGAGCTACAACTCCGACGTCGCCTTCTCACTCACAGGTGCTTTGGTTTAGTCTTTCAACAACTAAGACACTCCAAAAATGCTGCCAGTCTGGAGGAATACTGTGACAGAGTGATCTCCGAGTCGAGATGTATTAACATTCTGCGCATCCCCGGGCTTCAGCGGTTGTGCAGAGGTGGTGAAGCGTTCACTGATGACACGTGAAAACGCGTGCAAATGAAATGCAGCACCGGCCAGGCTCTCAATACACGCCCTGCATGCTCTAATTTCCACATTCAAAGCCAAATAGATGGGGTTTTTTTTATTACATGGCACACGGTCATTTATATGGGTTGCCCATTTGGAATTAGTCACAGCCATCCAAATGGAGGGAGTTACAGCTGTAGTTTAATTTCACGACTGTCAGGGTAATTTGTGTAATACCTCATGGTAATTGCATAGTGAATGTTATGAGCATATCGTCCTGAGATGATTATTCAATTAAGACCAGTATTCAAAGTCAACAGACCAATTCAAATGTATTCCACTGTAGGGCTGGTGCATCTAGTTATATCTACTACATCTATTTAGCTCTTGGCCTAAATGTAATATCCTACAGAAAATGTATCACAAATTGTGTTGAAAGCTCAATGTTTTATAAAGCTGTAGGCTAGGCTTCTAACCTAGCCTACATGCAACCAATAAACAGGACTTCTTCATTAAATAGTACACGCAAAACACCAGTCTCAACGTCAACAGAGAAGAGGTGACACCGGGAGTTGCAAAGTTGCAAAGAAAAAGCCCTATCTCAGACTGGCCAATAAAAATTAAAGATTAAAATGGGCAAAAGAACACAGACACTGGAAAGAGGAACTCTGCCTAGAAGGCCAGCATCCTGGAGTCGCCTCTTCACTGTTCACGTTGAGACTGGTGTTTTGTCGGTACTATTTAATGAAGCTGTCAGTTGAGGACTTGTGAGGTGTCTGTTTTTCAAACCAGACACTCTAATGTACTTGTGCTCTTGCTCAGTTGTGCACTGGGGCCTCCCACTCCTCTTTCTATTCTGCTTAGAGCCAGTTTGCACTGTTCTGTGAAGGGAGCAGTACACAACGTTGTACGAGATCTTCAGTTTCTTGGCAATTTCTCGCATGGAAAAGCCTTCATTTCTCAGAACAAGAATAGACTGCTGAGTTTCAGAAGATAGTTATTTGTTTCTGGCCATTTTGAGCCTATAATCAAACCCACAAATGCTGATACTCCAGATACTCAACTAGTCTAAAGAAGGCCAGTTTTATTGCTTCTTTAATAATCAGGACAACAGTTTTCAGCTGTGCTAACATTATTGCAAAAGGGGTTTCTAATGATCAATTAGCCTTTTAAAATTATAAACTTGGATTAGCTAACACAACGTGCCATTGGAACACATGAGTGATTGTTGCTGACAATGGGCCTCTGTACGCCTATGTAGATATTCCAATAAAAATCAGCCGTTTCCAGCTACAATAGTCATTTACAATTTTATCAATGTCTACACTGTATTTCTGATCTATTTTATTTTAATGGACAAAAATTGTGCTTTTCTTTCAAAAACAAGGACTTTTCTAAGTGACTCCAAACTTTTTAACAGTAGTGTATGTGTGCGCATTTTATATGTGTGTGGGTGTATGTAGTGTATGTGTGTGTTGTGGTGTCAGTGTACATATGTGTGAGTGTGTGGGCAGAGTCAAGTGTATGTGCATAGAGTCAGTGCATAAATGGGTCAATGCAGGTAGTCCGGGTAGCCATTTGATGAGCTATTTAGCAGTCTTTTTTAGAAGGTTTATGGCTTGGGGGTAGATGCTGTTCAGGGTACTGTTGGTTCCAGACTTGGTGCATTGTTCCACCTGCCTTGCGGTAGCAGAGAGAACAGTCTATGGGTTGGGTGGTTGGAGTCTTGGAAAAATGTTTGGGCCTTCTTCTGACATCACTTGGTATAGAGGTCATGCATGGCAGGGAGCTCAGCCCCAGTGATGTACTCACCACCCTCTGTTGCACATTGCGGTAGGGTGCCTTGCAGTTGCCGTACCAAGCAGTGATTCAGCTAGTCAAGATGCTCTCAATGGCGCAGCTGTAGAATATTTTGAGGATCTGAGTGCCCATGCCAAACCTTTTCAGCCTCCTGAGGGGGGAGAGGTACTGTCGTGCCCTCTTTACAACTGTGTCGCTGTGTGTGGACCATGTTAATTCCTTAGTGATGTTGACAGTGAGGAACTTATTAAAGCTCACGACCCGCTTCACTTTGGTGGGGCGAGCTCACCCTCCTTTCCTTTAGTCCACGATCAGCTCCTTTGTCTTGCTGACGTTGAGGGAGAGGTTGTTGTCCTGGCACCACACTGCCAGGTCACACTCCTCTTCCCTATAGGCTGCCTCATCATCTTTGGTGATCAGTCCTGCCACCATTGTTTCGTAGCAAACTTGATGATGCTGTTGAAGTCGTGTGCAGTCACACAGTCGTGGATGAACAGGGAATACAGGAGGGGACTAATCGCACACCCCTGAGGGGCCCCTTTGTTGATGGTCTGTGTGGTGGATATGTTGTTGCCTACACTCACTGCCTGGGAGTGGCCCGTCAGGAAGTCCAGGATCTAGTTGCTGAGGGAGGTGTTCAGTCCCATAGTCCTGAGCTTGGTGATGAGCTTGGAGGGGACTATGGTGTTGAATGCTGAGCTGTAGTCAATTAACAGCATTCTTACATAGGTATTCATTTTGTCCAGGTGGGTCCAGGGTGACTGGGATGATGGTGTTGATGTGAGCCGTGACCAGCCTTTCAAAACATATGACTATAGATGTCAGTGCAAAGGGGCGATGGTCATTTAGGCAGGTTACCTTGGTGTTTTTGGGCGTGGGGACTATGGTGGTCTGCTTGAAACCAGTTGGTATTACAGACCGGGTCAGTGATAGGTTGAAAATGCTGGTCAGTGCATGCTCTGAGTTCGCGTCCTGGTATTCCGTCTTGCCCCATGGCCTTGCGAATGTTAACCTTTTTAAAGGTCTTACTCACATCAGAACAGCTGGTGCTCTCATGCATCGTTCAGTGTTGCTTGCCTCATAGCGAGCATAGAAGGCAATTAGCTTATCTGGTAGGCTCATGTTGCTGGGCAGTTAGCGGCTGGGTTTCCCGTTGTAATCCATGATAGTTTGCAATCCCTGCCACATCCGTCAAGTATCAGAGACAGTGTAGTAGGATCTGATTTTAGTTCTGTATTGACGCTTTGCCTGTTTGATGTCTCATTGGAGGTCGTAGCAGGATTTCTTATAAGCGTCCAGATTAGTGTCACGCTCCTTGACAGCGTCAGTTCTAGCCTTTAGCTCAGTGCACATGTTGCCTGTAATCCATGGCTTCTGGTTGGGGTATGTACGTACGTACATACGATCACTGTGGGGATGATGTCGTCGATGCACTTATAATGAAGACGGTGACTGATATGGTAAACTCCCCAATGTTATTGGAAGAATCCCGGAACATATTCCATTATGTGCTAGCGAACCAGTCCTGTAGTGTCACTGGTATTCCTGTTTGAGTTCTTACTTGAAAGCAGGAAGCAGGAGGATAGAGTTATGGTCAGATTTGCCAAAAGGAGGTGAAGGAGGCCCTTGTATGCATTTCTGTATGTGGAGCATATGTGATTTAGAGTTTTGTCGCCGCTAGTAGCACAGGTGACATGCTGGTAAAAATGAAGTAAAACGTATTGAAATTTTCCCTGATTTAAAATTCCCGGCCACGAGTAATGCCGCCTCTGAATGTGCATTTTCTTGTTTGCGTATGGCCCAATACAGCTTGTTGATTCCAATCTTAGTGCCAGCATCAGTTTGGGATGGCAAATATACAGCTACGTAAAATATAGATGAAAACTCGGTAAATAGTATGGTCTGCAGCTTATCATGAACTATTCTAACTCAGGCGAGCAAAAACTAGAGACTTCCTTAACATTAGAGATTGTGCACCAGCTATTGTTAACAAAGAGACACACACCCTCCTACCTTCATCTTACCTGAGTTTGCCTTCCGGTCTTAAGGATGCATAGAAAAACAAGCGAGATGTTCAGTATGTTATCCATGTCTCCGTTCAGCCACGGCTCAGAGAAACATGGGATATTAAAAATGTTCAAGTCCCGTGGATAGGATAGTCTCTAATGGAGCTCATCCAGTTTGATCTCAAGTGACTGGACGTTCATCAATAGAACAGAAGGCAATGGCGGTCTATTTGCTCGCCGACGTAGTATCGTCAGGATGTTGCCTCGCTGGCCTCTCTTTTGACGCTGCTGCCTTTTTCGAGTCCCAGGGATTAGGGCCTGGTCCGAAATAAGCATAATTTCCAGAGCTTCGGACTTGTTGAAGTAGAAATGTTAATCCAAATTGAGGTTAGTGATTGCTGTTCTGATGTCCAGAAGCTGTTTTCGGTCATAGGAAATGATGCCGGAGCATGGCAGACATGGTGGAATATTTGTATATCTTCGGCTGTGAGTGATGAAAAAAAAATTGTTCTCAGCTACAATTATTTGAGTATTTCAATGAATGTTCTGTGCACAAAGGTGATGACTAAAGTGTCTTATTAGGAATTTTGTCTTTCTGGACCAGGCGTCAGTTGAACTGCAGTACTGAAGCAAAACTGTAGGAGTATTCGAAACCATGCTTCTAGACAGGAACTCTGACCACTTAGTAGAATTCAAAGGACTGAAACCAAATGAATTAATTACCCTCTATGTCAGGAAGCCCGTGTTAGTGGAATATACTACCACCATATTATAAACAGGTGGCATCAGGTAATAGGCCTATGTTGTTATCACAACATTCCTTTTAGGCCTACATGTTGGAACAAAACAACTAAATGCATGAACATGTACCTGACAAATGATAACAGGTATGAATAAGGAAGGAAATATATGACAATAAACACTGTTATGAGAATTACACACTTTTCTCAAAAGTAAACTCACCCGTTTCAGGTCGACAATGGATAGGCCTACTCCCCTTCCCAAACTTTTACCCACTCTCACCTGTTTCTTACCTGATACAGGTAAGAAACCCTTTTATTGATTATTAGAATTATATCTAATTCAAATTACTCAAAGGTAGAGAAAATAAAGACCTTGACAAAAATGTTACTGTGATTAGCTACGATCAGGGGATATGGCTGACATGAATGTTGCTAAATCGCGGTCTGCTCTCGCAAACAACGCTTGCATAATCAATGTGATGTAATCAACTAGGAATTAGTGTAAACAATGCTGCAAAAAACATGTTTTCAGTGTGGGGCGTGAAGTAGGCCTACACATTTTAATAGCCAAACTCAGACTATCTTTATCGACATGAGTGAGTGGGTATTTAGGTAGGGAAAATGACACGCAACAGTCACAATCCGCAGGTGATTAATCAAATGTTTTCATGAAGCCCTTTTTACATCAGCCGTTGTCACAAAGTGCTATACAGAAACCCAGCCTAAAACCCCAAACATCAAGCAATGCAGATGTAGAAGCACGGTGGCTAGGAAAAACTCCCTAGAAAGGCAGGAACCTAGGAAGAAACCTAGAGAGGAACCAGGCTCTGATGGGTGGCCAGTCTTCTTCTGGCTGTGTCGGGTGGAGATTATAACTGCACACGGCCAAGATGTTCAAACGCTCATGGATGACCAGCAGGGTCAAATAATAATAACACAGTGGTTGTAGAGGGTGCAACAGGTCAGCACCTCAGGAGTATACAGTATGTCAGTTGGTTTTTCATAGCCCAGCATTAAGAGTTTGAGACAGCAGGTGCAGTAGAGCGAGAGAGTCAAAAACAGCAGGTTCGGGATAAGGTAGCTTGTCCGGTGAACAGGTCAGGGTTCCATAGCCACAGGCAGAACAGAAATTGGAGCAGCAGCACGGACATGTGGACTGGGGACAGCAAGGAGTAATCAGGCCAGGTAGTCCTGAGGTATGGTCCCAGGGCTCAGGTTCCGGGAAGGGAGAGGGAGCGAGAGAGAGAGAGAATAAGAGGGAGCATATTTAAATTCACACAGGACACTGGATAAGACAGGAGAATTACACCAGATAAAACAGACTGACCCTAGCCCCCCGATACATAAACTATTGCAGCATAGATACTGGAGGCTGAGACAGGGTGGGTCGGTAGACACTGTGGCCCTGTACGACTATACCCCTGGACAGGGCCAACCAGGCAAGATATAACCCCACCCACTTTGCCAAATCACAGCTCCCACACCACTAGAGGGATATCCGCAAACCACCAACTTACTACCCTGAGACAAGGCTGAGTGTAGCACACGAAGATCTCCACCACGGCACAAACCCGAGGGGGCGGCATCCTAGGCAGTAAGATCACGTCAGTGACTCAACCCACTCAAGTGATGCACCCCTCCTAGGGATGGCACGGAAGAGCACTAGTAAGCCAGTGACTCAGCCCACGTAATGGGGTCAGAGGCAGAGAATCGCAGTGGGGATTTACTTTAGATGTTTTGCTTTAGGCCTGAAATAGAGACCAGTTTGTTGTGGTATAGTGGTACTCACAGACTAATATTGTCATAGTAGGCCTACGTTCATTATTTAAAATCAGAAAAAGTGTTGCTTTTCACAATCACATGTTGTTATACCAGCACAGCAAATGTAATTGCATAACGTTCATGCAGATGCTACAGTTAAAAGTATAGGCCTACTGGAGGAAATGTTGATGAATTTAGGTCAGAATTGTGTATTGAGTGTAAGATTCTATTTAGACGTTCAAGCTTCCAAAGGCTGAGTAGTCTATCCTTTAACCTCAAGTCAGAGCAAGGCAGCAGGCTAATTAACAGATGCACCTGTTTGTGAAAGGGAGCACTGGGTTTGTAAAAACAGGGTGGTCATCACCATGGCACATTTGACAGGCCAGCCAATTTGAGTCCCATCTTGTAATCCAGTGAAGAGGTTGCATTCCAGGGCAACAATAAGGTTGTAAGCACTGCAGTGCGATTTCCACTGTGTACGTGGTTTCTACTGCCATATATGATATCATTCAATCTATAAACATTTTAACAGAATCACTAACGTACCAACAAGACACTAACACACTTAAGAAAGTAGTATGAATGACTAGACAGAAGGCTGGATGACATGATGTCAACCTGAATGTGGTGTCATATTGCAGCTGTGGGTCATTAGCAGGTGCATGGATGGAGAGGAATATATCAAGTTTGGTTATATGCAAGTCAGTGGCCAACCATAAAAACATCTCAGTTCATTGTTTTATGTTGCAATGCAGTGGGAGAAGGCATCAAACAGAATTTGATCCCTCATTTGGGGTATTTCCTGCTGGGATTTCTCACTTCAAAGGCAGGAAGGAAAGATCCATATGGTTTATCTGCTGCTCCAGGAGACCTTTCTGAAATGAATGGCAATGTCATGTTCTAATTTCCCATAACATATCTGTGTCACTCGATTCTTTGTTCATAGAATTTATAGAGTGATTCTACATTTTTACATTGACATTTTAGGAATTTCGCAGATGCTCTTACAAAGAGCGACGTACAGTTAATGCATTCATCTTAAGATAGCTAGGTGGGACAACCACATATCACAGTCATAGTAAGTACATTTTCCTCAACAAAGGAGCTATCAGCAACATCAGAGCTAGTAAGGGGGGAAAAGGAAAGGATTTAGCAAATCTGAGCTGAGCATGAATTCCTTCACTCCCTTTGCTGATAGTTAACTAATAGCTACCCGGACTATCTGCATTGACCCTTTTTGCACTAACTATTTTGATTCAGCATATATAATGCTGCTACTGTTTATTATCTATTCTTTTGCATAGTCACTTTATCCTTACCTATATTTACATACACTGCATGGCCACAAGTATGTGGACAACTGCTCGTTGAACATCTCATTTCAAAATCATGGGCATTAATATGAAGTTGGTCCCCCCTTTGCTGCTATAACAGCCTCCACTCTTCTGGGAAGGCTTTCCACTAGATGTTGGAACATTGATGCGGGGACTTGCTTCAGCCACAAGAGCATTAGTAAGGTCAGGAATTGATGCTGGGCGATTAGGCCTGGCTCGCAGTCAGCGTTCCAATTCATCCCAAAGGTGTTTGATGGGGTTGAGGTCAGGGCTCTGTGCAGGCCAGTCAATTTCTTCCACACCGATCTTGACAAACAATTTCTGTATGGACCTCGCTTTGTACACAGGGGCATTGTCATTTTGAAACAGGAAAGGGCCTTCCACAAACTGTTGCCAAAAAGTTAGAAGCACAGAGTCATCTAGAACGTCATTTTATTCTGTAGCGTTAAGATTTTCCTTCAGTGGAACTAAGGGACCTAGCCCGAACCATGAAAAACAGCCTAAGACCATTATTCATCCTCCACCAAACATTACAGTTGGCACTGTGCATTCAGGCAGGTAGCATTCTCCTGGCATCCGCCAAACCCAGAATTGTCCGTCGGACTACCAGATGGTGAAACATGATTCATCACTCCAGAGAACGCGTTTCCACTGCTCCAGAGTCCAATAGCGGCGAGTATTACATCACTCCAGCCTATGCTTGGCATTGCGCATTGTGGTCTTAAGCCTGGGTGCGGCTGCATGAAGCTCCCGACGAACAGTTATTGTGCTGACGTTGCTTCCAGAGGTAGTTTGGAACTCGGTAGTGAGTGTTGCAACCGAGGACAGATGCTTTTTACTCAGTACACGATTCAGCACTCGGCGGTTCTGTTCTGTGAGATTATGTAGCCTACTACTTTGCGGCTGAGCCGTTGTTACTCCTAGACATTTCCACTTCACAATGACAGCACTTAAAGCTCTAGCAGGGCAGACATTTGACAAACTGACTTGCTGGAAAGGTGGCATCATATGACGGTGCCACGTTGAATGTCACTGAGCTCTTCAGTACGGGCCACTCTACTGCCAGTGTTTGTCTATGGAGATTGCATGGCTCTGTGCTCAATTTTATACACCTGTCAACAACGGGTGTTGCTGAAATTGAAGGTTGTCCACATACAGTGCATGGGCAAAAGTATCTACCTCAATTACCTAGTACACCTGCACATCGACTCGATACTGGGACCCTGTGTTTATAGCCAAGTTATCGTTACTCATTGTGTATTTATTCCTCGTGTTATTATTTTTCTATTATTTCTTTATTTTATCTCTCTGCATTGTTGGGATGGGCCCTGAAGTAAGCATTTCACTGTTAGACTGTTACAGCTATTGTTTACGACACCTGTGACAAATAAAATGTGATTTCATTTGATTTAATAGTCAGGTGCTGAGTTGCTTATTGTTGAGCATTGTAAAGACACAATTGACAATTTTCCCTATAATTATCTTGAGAGACATGCTTTTGAATGTAACAAACGGTATTGCCTAGAAACCCAGTGAAGTAGCCTAACACACATTTCTTCTGAAGCATCATTAATTAACGACTCTTCATTCAACCATAATAGATAGAACATTACTGTGGAAATGTATTCATGCAATTTTAACAGAGCCACTTCGAGAGGAACTGCTGCCTCTAAGAATTTTGGCCGCGACCCTCTACACTGACAGGTTAACAATGGCTGCAGGATACAGCCATGGGCATCAACAATGGCGGGGTAGTAAATTCACACTTTGAATGGTATTATACCATGGTACGTCAAAGGTGTTGCGATCATTATTTGTCTGTGGAAAAATATGCTGTAAGTTAAAGCCCATCATTGTGATCCATTGTTGATGTTGCTGCTCCTTATCCAATAAAATGCATAATTATATCAACAAATAATCAACATAAATAAAAGTGTTTTATGTATGTATTAGGCGTGTGTGTAGATAAAGGTAAATCTGAATGAAAGACTTTTAATACCCATATTGAACTATGTACAGTATGAGCTCACAGGTTTTCAATTTTCCTTTAGACATTCAGCAATTTCATTACTGTAGCTACTCTAGGGACATCCTCCAAAGATGCAGCGGAAAAATCCAGAGAGGATCCGAGGAGAGATTAGATAGGGATAAAGACATGAGCTACAGATAAAATATGACAATACAAATTAAACTGCCTTGGAAATATGAACCATTAGACACCTCCTGCAGTGTCTAACAAACTAATTCACTGCAGGCACCCATCAGAGATGGATGCAGGAAAAGCCCAGACAAAACTCCCTCTAAAGTCAGGAAATTAGCTTAAATATTTCACATGAGCATCTCAATAAATACTGACGCTGCAAGGACAAAACAGATTGTATCAGTATGGGGGGGGGGGGAAGTACTAATATAAAACAGTCAGTTAATAATGTCACTAACAATACCACAGTTGGAAAAATGGCACCGTGTGGTTTTTTTGGCGATATTTGTAAATAATTTTGTACATAATGTTTCTGCAACCATATCTTACGGCAGGAAAGAGCGTCTGGATATCAGGACAGCGATCACTCACCTCGGATTAGACAAAGATGTCTTCAACAACAACAACAACAAGCAGGACTCACACGATATTCTCCAAACACCCCTCCAAACATCCCAATTATTCGCATAAGGAAGCGACGCAGAGGAAGTAGAGCCGGATGCCTCGTCCGGATCCGCAGAAGGCGAGTAGGAAAGCTGCCATTACCGTCAATATTACTCGCCAACGTGCAATCATTGGACAATAAATGAGACGAGGTACGATCACGAATATCCTACCAACGGGACATCAAAAACTGTAATACCCTATGTTTCACGGAATCGTGGCTGAATGACGACATGGATATTCAGCTAGCGGGATACACGCTGCACCGGCAAGATAGAACAGCACACTCCGGTAAGACGAGGGGGGGCGGTCTTTGCATATTTGTAAACAACAGCTGGTGCACGAAATCTCAGGAAGTCTCTAGATTTTGCTCGCCTGAAGTAGAGTATATTGTGATAAATTGCAAGCCACACTACTTGCCTAGAGAGTTCATAGCTATACTTTTTGTGGCTGTTTATTTACCACCACAATCAGATGTGGGCACTAAGACTGCACTCAGTCAGCTGTATAAGGAAATAAGCAAACAGGAAACCACTCACCCAGAGGCGGTGCTCCTAGTGTCCGGAGACTTTAATGCAGGGAAACTTAAATCAGTTCTACCAAATCTCAATCTCGAATATCAACATGTTAATGTGCAAACAGAGGGAAATAATTCAAGATCACTTGTACTCCACACACAGAGACGCGTACAAAGCTCTCCCTCGCCCTCCATTTGGTAAATCCGACCACAACTCTATCCTCCTGATTCCTGCTTACAAGCAAAAATTAAAGCAGGAAGCACCGGTGACTCGGTCTATAAAAAAATGGTCAGATGAAGCAGATGCTAAACTACAGGACTGTTTTTCTATCACAGACTGGAACATGTTCTGGGATTCTTCTGATGACATTGAGGAATACACCACATCAGTCACTGGCTTTATCAATAAGTGCATTGAGGACATCGTCCCCACAGTGACTGTACGTACATACCACAACCAGAAGCCATGGATTCCAGGCAACATTCGTACTGAGCTAAAGGGTAGAGCTGCCGCTTCAAAGGTGCGGGACTCTAACCCGGAAGCTTACAAGAAATCCCGCTATGCCCTGCGACGAACCATCAAACAGGCAAAGCGTCAATACAGGGCTAAGATTGAATCATACTACACCGGCTCTGACGCTCGTCGGATGTGGCAGGGCTCGCAAACTATTACAGACTACAAAGGGAAGCACAGCCGCGAGCTGCCCAGTGACACGAGCCTACCAGACGAGCTAAATCACTTCTATGCTCGCTTCGAGGCAACTGAGGCATGCATGAGAGCATCAACTGTTCCGGACGACTGTGTGATCACGCTCTCCATAGCCGACGTCAGTAAGACGTTTAACTTCTTGCAACTATAGGGGGTGCTGTTCCGCATTAGCATTTTTTGGTCTCCAAATTAAACTGCCTCGTGCTCAATTCTTGATCGTACAATATGCATATTATTGTTATTATTGGATAGAAAACACTTTCTAGTTTCTATAGCCGTTGGAATTTTGTCTCTGAGTGGTACAGAACTACTTCTACAGCACTTTTCCTGACAGGGAGTCAGATTTCAGAAATTTTGACCCCTGATCTGGGGTCGGTTTTAAGGTGCCTGAAAATGATATGGAGAAACCGACACTGCCTACGTCTTCCTCTGGGTGTCAGTACGTCATCACGCTTTGAATGGAGTCGATTGCACAATCAGAGCCACTATAAAACAAGAAGACGTGGAAGTACCGTCCTTTCCCTTTGCGCGTTTTACGCAAGATGAACATCGGACTTGCCTCTTTCCAAATGGTTGTTTAGCCAGTGATATTTCTCCGGTCATGTTTTTAGTCGTTATAGTTGTTAAAAACATCATAATGTAGTTAATTTGAACCGTTTTATAGCAATTTATATCCGTTTAGTGCGATTTTGAGGAATTTCTTTGTCGTGCACTTTGAAGCTTTGGTCACGTTTCGGGGTCTCGGTCGATGTTAGTGGACATTTCGAAGGACAGAGGACATCTATCGACCAAAAGAAGATTAGACCCAAGAAAGGATACATTGCCCAAGAATCTGATGGAAAATCACCTCATAGTAAGAAATATTTAATATGATAAATCGTTGTTCTATCGAAATATTTTAAACGCATAATCCGCCATTTTGTTTGTTATCGCTTCACTTGGCGAACCCTGTATTGCACAGTAAGGATAATTTTAGAAATGTAAATCAGCGATTGCATTAAGAACTAATTTGTCTTTCGATTCCTGTCAACCCTGTATTTTTTAGTCAAGTATATGATTAGCTTTCGATTAAACTAGATCACTCTGAAAGATGACGTCCGACATTTTGAGGCTTGATTTGCCAGTATTTTCATTTTATAACCACGGTTTTGTATGGCTAAATATGCACATTTTCGAACAAACTCTATATGTATGTTGTAAAATCATGTTACAGGAGTGTCATCGGAAGAATTCTGAGAAGGTTAGTGAAAAAAATTATATATTTTGGCGATGATTACGTTATAGCTCTCTTTGGCTTGAATCGATGCTCTGGTAACGTTTGCACATGTGGTATGCTAACTTATCGATTTATTGTGTTTTCGCTGTAAAACGCTTAGAAAATCTGAAATATTGTCTGGAATCACAAGATCTGGGTCTTTCCATTGCTATGCTTTGTCTATTCTTATGAAATGTTTTATGATGAGTAAATTGGTCATACACGTTGCTCTCTATAGTAATTCTAGTCGAGTTGTGATGGTCGGTGCAATTGTAAACTGTGATTTCTACCTGAAATATGCACTTTTTTCTAACAAAACCTATCCTATACCATAAATATGTTATCAGACTGTCATCTGATGAGGTTTTTTATTGGTTATTGGCTATCAATATCTTAGTTTAGCCGAATTGGTGATAGCTACTGGTGGAGAGAAAAAATGGTGGACAAAGAAATTGTGTATTTTGCTAACGTGTTTAGCTAATAGATTTACATATTGTGTCTTCCCTGTAAAACATTTTAAAAATCTGAAATGGTGGCTTTATTCACAAGATCTGTATCTTTCATCTGGTGTCTTGGACTTGTGATTTAATGATATTTAGATGCTACTATCTACTTGTGAAGCTATGCTAGCTATGCTAATCAGTGTGTGGGGGGGGTGGGGGGTGATCCCGGACCCGGGGTAGAGGCTCGTGAAAGGTTAAACAGGTCAACATACACAAGGCTGCGGGGCCAGACGGATTACCAGGACGTGTGCTCTGCGCATGTCTTGACCAACTGGCAGGTGTCTTCACTGACATTTTCAACATGTCCCTGATTGAGTCTGTAATACCAACACGCTTCAAGCAGACCACCATAGTCCCTGTGCCTAAGAACACAAAGGCAACCTGCCTAAATGACTACAGACCCGTATCACTCACGTCTGTAGCCATGAAGTGCTTTGAAAGGCTGGTAATGGCTCAAATCAACACCATTATCCCAGAAACCCTAGACCCACTCCAATTTGCATACCGCCCAAACAGATCCACAGATGATGCAATCTCTATTGCACTCCACACTGCCCTTTCCCACCTGGAAAAAAGGAACACCTATGTGAGAATGCTATTCATTGACTACAGCTCAGCGTTCAACACCATAGTACCCTCAAAGCTCATCACTAAGCTAAGGAACCTGGGACTAAACACCTCCCTCTGCAACTGGATCCTGGACTTCCTGACGGGTCGCCCCCAGGTGGTGAGGGTAGGAAGCAACACATCTGCCACACTGATCCTCAACACTGGAGCTCCCCAGGGGTGCGTGCTCAGTCCCCTCCTGTACTCCCTGTTCACCCACGACTGCATGGCCAGGCACGAGTCCAACACCATCATTAAATTTGCAGACGACACAACAATGGTAGGCCTGATCACCGACAATGACGAGACAGCCTATAGGGAGGAGGTCAGAGACCTGGCCGGGTGGTGCCAGAATAACAACCTCCCCCTCAACGTAACCAAGACTAAGGAGATGATTGTGGACTACAGGAAAAGGAGCAACGAGCACGTCCCCATTCTCATCGACGGGGCTGTAGTGGAGCAGGTTGAGAGCTTCAAATTCCTTGGTGTCCACATCAACAACAAACTAGAATGGTCCAAACACACCAAGACAGTCGTGAAGAGGGCACGACAAAGCCTATTCCCCCTCAGGAAACTAAAAAGATTTGGCATGGGATCCTCAAAAGGTTCTACAGCTGCAACATCGAGAGCATCCTGACCGGTTGTCTCACTGCCTGGTATGGCAATTGCTCGGCCTCTGACCGCAAGGCACTTCAGAGGGTAGTGCGTACGGCCCAATACATCACTGGGGCAAAGCTGCCTGCCATTCAAGACCTCTACACCAGGCGGTGTCAAAGGAATATCTAAAAATTGTCAAAGACCCCAGCCTCCCCAGTCATAGACTGTTCTCTCCACTACCGCATGGCAAGCGGTACCGGAGTGCCAAGTCTAGGACAAAAAGGCTTCTCAACAGTTTTTACCCCCAAGCCATAAGACTTCTGAACAGGTAACCAATGGTTACCCGGACTATTTACATTGTGTGCCCCCCCCAACCCCTCTTTTACGCTGCTGGTACTCTCTGTTTATCTTATATGCATAGTCACTTTAACCATACATCCATGTACATACTACCTCAATTGGCCCGACCGACCAGTGCTCCCGCACATTGGCTATCTGGGCTATCTGCATTGTGTCTCACCTCCGGCCAACCCCTCATTTTAAGCTACTGCTACTCTCTGTTCATCATATATGCATAGTCACTTTAACCATACCTACATGTACATACTACGTCAATAAGCCTGACTAACCGGTATCTGTATATAGCCTTGCTCCTCTTATTTTCAAATGTATTTTTACTGTTGTTTTATTTCTTTACTTACCTACACACACACACACACACACACACACACACACACATACTTTTTTTTTTTCTCGCATTATTGGTTATAGCCTGTAAGTAAGCATTTCACTGTAAGGTCTACTACACCTGTTGTATTCGGCACACGTGACAAATAAACTTTGATTTGATTTGACAAGATGCAATGAGTTTGTAGAATTTCTGATATCCTATACTGCTTGTTTTATCGTTACAACAATCCTGATGCAGTGAATGCCGTGTTGCATCGACTTCACTCAGCGCGAAGACCTTTAAAGAGCAAATCAGATAATTTATCAAATCTCTAGCCTAGAGCTTGTAAGATAGATTGCAGTTCACTTAATGAAGAGATGGGGTGATACAGTTCAAACAAGTCAGTAGTCATCACACATCCAAAATTCACCACAAAAAAGAAAGGTGCAGACTTTTATTCATTAAAGCTCAGAGATTCCAAATCCTGTCAACAATAAGACATCAAGATAACATAAAGTGATCAGATTCACTTCAGTGCTAAAATTGTAACCTGCTGTGGTTTCACACCCAGTCGATTCTGAAAGCATTGCTATCTCCTACTAAGCAGTGTTCTCATCCACCTGTACCATTCTAAAGCATATGCCGGGTGATAAAGACATTCTGAGTGCTCCATAACATGCATGGGTCCATGCAAGCCAAGGATTCCATTCCCTAGCTGGCAATGTGCCAACCTACAACCCAATGCCGGAGAGAGAAGTAGTATCAAACTCCAATCAGTTAGTTTTTCAGTCAGAGAAGGCACCCACTGGGCACACCACGTCATTTCAATGTGGATAACTGGGTAATATTTGGTTGAGACGTTGATCAATGAGATTAAAACCTATATTCACTCACTCAAAGAGACAGCCAAAAGTTAGTTGAATTTCCAGTATGTTATCACTATGCTTACCATAGGTTTAGTTTGTCACCCAAATGTCTATCACTGAGCTTTCAACCATTTAAAAGCACAGCAAAATTGAAATGGGAATACAATGTCAGAATTTTTTACATTTATTCAACAGATTAATGTAATTTCACTGTGCTTCATCTAATAGCACAACCAAATGACATTGATTGCAGTTGAGATTACATACATAAATGGTGCAAGTGATCAATGCTGCTCGAGATTCTGCACAGATTATTACAGCAATTGTCAAGATCTCCACAGACTTGCGATAACCTATGCATGCTATCTTGAGCATGATTACATAAGAAGAAATGTATAGTTACAGTAAGCTCAAAATGTCGCCATGGGATGTTACACTCATTTTCAGGTTGAATTTTACATTAATTAGATAGCTTTAACTTTAAGCTATTTACTATATTCAGTTTTTAGGGGCCTTGGGGCCTAGGGGCCTTGGGTTTGAACTCCTCCCTGTGCAACTGGATCCTAGATTTCCTGACGGGCCAACCCAGGTGGCGAGAGTAGGCAACAACACCCCTACAACGCTGATCCTCAACACGGGGGCCCCCCCAGGGGTGTGTGCTCGGCACCCTACTGCATTCCCTGTTCACCCATGACTGTGTGGCCACGCACGACTCCAACTGAATCATCAAATTTGCTGACGACTGTCACATTGTATAATGATCGGCGCAGGAATACGAAAATAGTTTAAAAAATATTTCTCTACCCAAAAAAGCGTACGTCATGAACATGACGGGGACGAAGGCCAAAACAAAAACGTATATTTATAACACAGGGCTGTAACCCAAATAAAGAGCGAGGTGTAAACCTCTAATAAACGTCCTAATCCAAAAGACCCCAAAAAATCTACATTAATAGACCTTATCTTAAAAAATACACCTCACAAATATATAGCTAGTGGGTTATTTGCTAATGACATCAGTGACCACTGCCCTATTGCATGTATCAGAGATACTAGGCTAAAAAACCTTGACCCCCGTATAATTCTAAAGAGAAACTATAAACACTTCTCAGAGCAGGCTTTTATCCATGACCTTTATTATTCCAAGCTTTTATCCGTAAACTGCATAATGGACCCAGTTTTAGCGTTCTCTTTCTTTTCATAAATATTTACCTTCATGGCTGATGAACACGCCCCGTTAATAAAGCAACTTAGGGTAAAAAAAAAACGAATCCTTTTTCTGCAAAAGAATCAAGCATGGGCCTTGGCGAGGAAAACTGGTGAAACAGCTGATCGGCTGCTTTTTAGGCAATTGATAAATAAATGGACCGGAGGAATAAAGAAGGCAAAATCTAGGTATTTTCTTGATGCTATGACAGAGTCTGCTGGTGATCCCGCTAAATTCTGGAAAACTGTTAACTCACTTAACGAGGAAACTCCTTGACTTCCCTGCTGAAGCAAATTACATCGGAATCTGTGATCATCAGTGACCGAACTGAAATTTGTGATGTTTTTAATAAGCATTTTATTTATGCTGGTTTTCTTTTTGAATAAAAAAATGGCCAACATAATCCTGACCGGTCTCGTGTTTCAGTGCCTCGGCCTTTAGCTTATGTGGAAAACAGTAAGCAGGTTTTAATTTTCAAAAAGTCACAGAAGATGAGGACTTATATGCACTATCTGCTACAGATTCTAAAAAATCATTAGGCACTGACAATCTGGATCCATATTTACTCAAGTGTGCGGCACCTATCATTGCTGGTGTAGTGACGCATATCTTTAATCAAACATTTGTCATAGGAAAGATTCCTAAATCTTGGAAAACAGCTTTTGTTTTACCACTCCTGAAGGGAGGTGATGGTAGTGAATTGGATAATTATCGGCCCTAAGCTCTCCTGTTTGGCAAAAATTCTAGTCATTGGTGAATAGGCAACTACAATATTTTTTAAGTGTTAACAATATTCTTTCCAGTAATCAATCTGGCTTCAGACCTAAACACAGTACTATTACGGCCACTGTACGTGTTGTAAATTATATTATTAATGCCCTAGATAATAGAAAGTACTGTGACGCCTTGTTCATAGATTTATCGAAAGCTTTTGACACTGTAGACCATGCAATACTTTTGGGTAAGCTGTCGTCAATAGGACTGGGATTGGATGCCTGTTGTTGGTTTCATGACTATCTAAAGGATAGAAGTCAGGCTTGGAGTTGACGGCATCCAGTCGGAGCCATTGGAGTTGACTAAAGGGGTCCCACAAGGTTCTATACTTGGTCCATTACTGTTCACTCTCTACATAAACAATATCGGTGATGAGATAAGAAAGTGTCAAATTCATTTATATGCTGATGACACTGTCATGTACTCTATCGCTTCAACGGCTGACCAAGCATTATCATTATTGGAGACAGATTTTAAGATATTACAAGGGTCTTTTATACAGCTGAAACTTGTTCTAAATGCAAAGAAAACACATTTTATGATTTTGAATAGGTTCAAAAAGTTGGTTGAAAATACACTTGCACTTACGAGCAAATTAATCAGGTCTCTGCATATACATACTTAGGGATATGGTTGGATGATAAACTGTCTTTTAAAATGCATATTGACGAACTTTGTAAACGGCTAAAAATCAAGCTAGGCTTCCTCTATAGAAACAGGACATGTTTGTCCTCTACAAAGAGAAGACAAATTGTACAAGCTACTTTTATGTCTGCTATAGATTATGGGTATATTATTTACATGCATGCTACGGCATCAACACTTAAATCGCTGGATGCTACTTATCATTGCGCACTTAGGTTTATTATGGGTGCTAGCTACAGAACTCACCACTGTGTTTTATATCAAAATGTGGGTTGGACTTCGCTGTCCGTGAGACCAGAACAACATGCTCTCGTGTTTGTCTATAAAGCACTTCTGAATAAGCTACCTTCTTATTTATCATCACTCATCAATATTAGAATTAGAATTCCTAAAACCAGGTCTGAAGCATGGATTACACTTGAGGCCCATGCGACCTCCACAGAGTTGGGTATGGCTGCCTTTTCCTGTTACGCTCCTTGCCTATGGAATAGCCTGCAGACTAAACTTAAACTTGAGACTCTTGTCCCCTTTGCCCATTTTAAATATTTATTGGAGGATTTTTATTTTTGTATTGCTTGTAACTGTTTCGGTAATGCAAGTTCTTGTGCTGTTAGGGGAATAACCTATGTGTAAATGTAATCTGTTGCTGTATTTTTTTGTGTTATCTGTGATCGTTTTGTTTGTCTTTTTGTGTAGTTTCTTAATCATTGTACCTAAACTGTGTGTAAACATGTATACACAGGGCCCAGCTGTAAAAGATACCTTGGTCTCAGTCTGTGTTCCTTGTTGAAATAAAGGTATACTAATAAAAAAATACATGGGATGAGACCCGTAATAACAATTGTACACTAATACGGTAACACACAAGCCGATACAACAGAGCACAGGTACTCACAAGACCAACGGACATGGAACAATAATCAACAAGGACAATGGGGAACAGAGGGCACATATATACAGTATACATTCTAATCAGGGGGAATGGGAACCAGGTGTGCGTAATGAGACAAGACAGTCCGGGGTTGGTGGTAATGATCCAGTTCAGTGACGCCTAGAAGGCCGGTGACGTAGACCTCCGGAGCTGGTGAACGGAATGAGCAGCAGTCCTGGAGGAATCAGTGACAACGATTCAACGACTGGCTGAAGACATTTGGCATGGCCCCTAAGACCCTCACAAGCTTCTATAGATGCACCATTTAATGCATTCTGGTGGGCTGTGTACGACAACTGCTCCGCCCTCAACCACTTGGCTCTCCAGAGGGTGGTGCGGGCAACCAAACCGGGGGAACAGCACCCGTATCAAAGGAAGGCCAAGAAGATAATTAAATCAGCATCATGGAATTGACTCTTCACTGTTGACGTTGAGACTGGTGTTTTGCGGGTACTACTGTATTTAATGAAGCTGCCAGTTGAGGACTTGTGAGGCAATAGTCATTTACAACATTAACAATGTCTATCTACACTGCATTTCTGATCAATTTTCAGTTTTTTAATTGACTCCTTTTTAAATTTTCTTTCAAAAACCAGGAAATTTGTAAGTGACTTTAAATTTTTGAACGGTGGCATATATATATATATAATACATTTTTTAATTTGGGGGGTCAAATAAAACCACCCGCGGGCCACCAGTTAGGAAACTCTGCTATATAGTCTACATATGGGCACATGTTTTGACTCAGCTTTGAGTATTTACGTTGCTCAGACAATACTAAAGAACATTTCGTAAGTTCCAAAGCACTCACCTTTAACACATCATAAACATGTGTCAGGAATGTGTTAGTAATCTCAATGTAAACTGGGCAGTAAATTGCTAGAAGTATATTGTGTTGGCCTATACATTGCACAGAAAGATAAATACAAACATTTGGCTGATGCTTGTGGATTCCACCTTGTCGGAACAATGTGGTTGACTGAGCTTTCACCTTTCATGACTTCTCACTCAGAGGCCTTTGGAGGTCCACTGGTATTAATTAAAAAGTGAAAGCACCTCCCAACACAACCCTGACCTGCCACAGACTTCCCCTCCAATTAGCTGCACTACTAGAGGCCGTCTCAGAGGTTTGAGGGAATACCATTTTTTTAAATCTCAACTGATTCCAACCATACATTATTCTTTAGTTTGAAGTGAAATTAAACCTATTATGATAATGTTTTATACAGGTCAAAGGACACCTCTGCTAGTGACCGGATCCTCTGGCAACCACAGCATGGTACCAGCAGAAGGGGCAGGCCAGAGATCACATGGACCAGCTCAGGAGAGACACTGGACTGGAAGACGAGGAGATTGCATCTGCGATGGAGTACAGGCAGCTCTGGAGAATCCACTTTTCATCCCTGTTGACCCCAGATGACCAGATGATGATAAGATGATTGGAGGGTGACAACATGTTCAAATTATGTAAAATAATGATCCCTCACTCCTCTCCCCGTTTGCCTACTCAAAAACATGAATATTGTCTACAAAGGCAACATCACCAAATTAAAACATATACAATTGAGACAGCAACTGTGCAGCTCTGTGAGAAGTTTGTGGCTTTTCTTATCTTTACAATGTGTTTTAGTTTGGCCAAAAGTGTTCTAATTTCAGAATGGGTCTTACAACTCATTTTGAATACTCAGTTAATTAGCTATTTCTGTTCAGAGCCTGTTTTAGTCAAATATAACATGTTACAGCTTATACCTCCTATTCCTATTCCAATTGCATTGAGGCCCTGGACCATAATGCATCTGGGTGTGTTAGATTTACCTTCTCACAACCAGGAAGTCCATAGCCAAGTGTAGTGAGGGGAGGTGCATGCATGTTGTTGTTAATCCTCTTTATGGGTCCATTGAAATGGTTTTGTTAAGAAAGGGAAAATTAGAGAGAGGACC
The DNA here is from genome assembly GCF_045679555.1 of Salvelinus alpinus. Classification (NCBI taxonomy): domain Eukaryota; kingdom Metazoa; phylum Chordata; class Actinopteri; order Salmoniformes; family Salmonidae; genus Salvelinus; species Salvelinus alpinus. The sequence goes on along the minus strand of NC_092087.1, from coordinate 19,924,434 downwards.
AGATCTGATCCCTCTTCACCTATTTCTATAAGGAATTACAGCAGGGTCTGCTCTGATCTCTGTGACCTGTTCTTGTGCACATGGTATGTATGTTTTGTATGGATTGAAACATGCCACGTGTCGATGGGTCTATTTGACACCATGGCAACGGCTTATCTCGAAACACATTTACATGTTTCAAATCATATTTTTAAGCATATTCTTTGAAATTTTCTGAACAGTCAAACTGAACAAGTCCTACCTTAGTGGATCTCTGAGTTATTCAGAGTGCAAGCTGAGTTGTGCTCATCAATAGAGCCATCCTGACACATGCTAGCTATTTCGTGGATGTAGAGTTATCCTCCCTCATGTATAACACTCCCACATGCTGACAATTTTAATTGCTGATTATGTTTGGCTCATTTTAGATGTCCTCCGCTCAGCGGGTTGGCTCTGTCAGAATATCACTGCATCATCTTAGCAGAACAAAGCTTTTTCAGCCTGCTGGTTTCATACACAGGCTCATAGCAAGGGTTGAAACAGCGGTTCACGTACAGTACAAATACTTTCCATTCAGAAGCTTTGGAAGTAGAAAAAACAATGGATGTACATGCACAATTCTACAGACTTTAAATAAGTTGGTGGATGAATAGAGTTTAATTGGCGATAAGTGAAGATGGGCCTCCTGCGTGGCAGGTAAAAAATTATATCACCAGCCATACTGGCATGTCCTGTGGGAATTTTAGATTTTATGTTCAGAAATTATTCAGAGGAAAGTAAATGAATATGATGTTGACTTTCAACCTGAAAGTGGTAGACTGAACCACACAAAACAACTTCCCTTTCCAGTTTTTAACCTGCGCCTCCAAGTAAAGTTAGGTAGACAACAAAAAGACTTGGCAGATCATTTTCATCCTTGTCAATGCAACTTCTTCCACCCATGAGAAATGTTACCTACTTTGCCTTGGGAGGCTAAACCAAAATTCTATACTGAACTATGAATGACCTTTGACTCAAATGTGTTGCCATTTGCAGAGGTCACAGGCTCTCAGGCGGTGGTAATTTCAAAAGAAGAATTTGTAAATATGTTTGTGAAATATTAATGCAAGCCCAAATCAATATTCTCAGGTATGCTTATAGCTATGTGTGTGACATATTCTCCCCACTAGGTATCAGTCACAGAGAGAGATGTGATGACACGTCTCTGTGTACCTCTCTGGCTCTCTGAAGCAACAGTGTGCCATTTACTCTGAGGCTGATTCCACTCTGTGTGAATGAGAAGATACAGTGGTGAGTCGACTCTCATATCTGGACACTGATAGGTTCAACACACCCCCCGCCTCCCGGGACACCACACCCATCATCCCCGAAGCACACAACTCGCTGCTCTCCTCACTTACCCAGGCATCCCCCTCTCGCCGTTAAATATTTAATTTGTAAACGTGCTGTGGAATATCACACGAGCACTCACAAAGGACCCTCAGCTGAATATGCAACGCTCTGATAAATATTTCAGCATTCCATTTCACCAGCCCCCTGTTGAGCCGCCATGAGCCTCGAGCTGACCCTTGCAAGAATTCAACATGTTTTCCTTTAAATGTTTATTCTTTGAATCAAATCAAGTCAACGTTTTTGGTCGCATACACAGATTTGCAGATGTTATTGCAGGTGCAGCGAAATGCGTGTGTTTCTAGATCCAACAGTGCAGTAATAACTAACAACAAAAAATCGACTAAAAACAACACACACATATAATCCAGAAATATCAGAACGAGCAATGTCAGAGACTAGAATGTACAGTACCATTCAAAAGTTTGGACACACCTACTCATTCAAGGGTTTTTCTTTATTTGTACTGTTTTCTACACTGTATTGTAGAATAATAGACATCAAAACATCAAAACGATGAAATAACACATATGGAATTATGTAGTAACCAAAAAAGTGTTCAATAAATCAAAATATATATTATATTTGAGATTCTTCAAAATAGCCACCCTTTGCCTTGTTGACAGCTTTGCACACTCTTGGCATTCTCTCAACCAGCTTCACCTGTAAAGCTTTTCCAACAGTCTTGAAGGAGTTCCCACATATGCTGAGCACTTAATGGCTGCTTATCCTTCACTCGGTGATCCAACTCATCCCAAACTATCTCAATTGGGTTGAGGTCGGGTGATTGTGGAGGCCAGGTCATCAGATGCAGCACTCCAACACTCTTCTTCTTGGTCAAATAGCCCTTACACAGCCTGGAGGTGTGTTGGGTCATTGTCCTGTTGAAAAACAAATGATAGTCCCACTAAGCACAAACCAGATGGGATGGCGTATAGCTGTAGAATAATGTGGTAGCCATGCTGGTTAAGTGTGCCTTGAATTCTAAATAAATCACTGACTGTGTCGCCAGCAAATCACCCCCACACATCACACCTCCTCCTCCATGCTTCACGGTGGGAACGACACATGCAGAGATCATCCGTTCACCTACTCCGCGTCTTACAAATACACAGTGGTTGGAACCAAAAATCTCAAAGGACAGATTTCCACCGGTCTAATGTCCATTGCTCGTGTTTCTTGGCCAAAGCAAGTCTCTTCTTCTTATTGGTGTCATTTAGTAGTGGTTTCTTTGCAGAAATTTAACCTTGAAGGCCTGATTCACACAGTCTCCTCTAAACAGTTGATGTTGAGATGAGTCTATTACTTGAACTCTGTGAAGCATTTAATTGGGCTGCAATTTCTGAGGCTGTGGAGGTATGGAGGTATTCCATATGTGTTATTTCATAGTGTTGATGTCTTCACTATTATTCTACAATGTAGAAAACAGTACAAATAAAGAAAATCCCTTGAATGAGTAGGTGTCCAAACTTTTGACTGGTACTGTATATACAGTATATAATGTTGTGTATAGACAGTATGGACAGTATATGAATAGACTAGTGTGTACAGCAATAGTTATATAAGATGAGCCATGAATAGAATACAGTATATACATATAAAGTTGGTAAAACAGTATGTGAAAAATATTAAAGTGACCACTGGCCAATGACTTTAATACAGTATATACCCCTGACAGACTATAGAGGACTACACAACAAGATGTTGTTTATCTACAAAAAAGCGACCAGGGTCCAGTTGACCCATAAATTCACATCCTTTTTATATTGACATATATTGACAGAGTCAATCTGCAAGATTAGGGGGAAGAGATAGCAAAAAAGGTGTACCATGTTGTATAGAAATCTCCTTCCTTGTTCCTAAATGTACCATTAATTTTCTCCAGTGGCAATACCACTGATTTATTGTTGGTGGCTGGTCTTTTATCCAGTTAAGGAGAATGCATTCGTGGGCCAAAAATAGTATTGCTTTAAGGAGATTGAGCTGTGCTAAGGTAAGTGATGGCCTGTTCCCGATGACACCCAGTACAAATAGCCATGGGTCCAATCTTATAGGACATATGAACATGCCCTCCAGCTCCATTTTGACATTTTCTCAGAATCTTTTTTATTAATGGGCATGTCCAAAACAGATGGGCATGAGTGCCTTTTTCCTTCTTACACTTACACCAGTTATCAGTGAATTCTGCTTTCATTTTATTCCATATAATGGGAGTCCTATGAACCCTTTGCATAATCTTATATTGCATATATTTCACCTTGTTGCAGGTGAACAGTTGTCTTGCTTCATGCATAGCCTTTGTCCAATTTTGAATTTCTGTGTCTCTCCCCAGCTCCATTTCCCATACCCTAATCAGAGCACTTGAATTACTTTAAACATTAGAGTGTATAGAAGCATAAAATGAAGATATGAAGTGTTTAGGTCTTTCAGCTTTCAGCAGGAGATTGTCCACTGGGGTTCGTATTGGGTTATTTGGGGGGAACACCATCTTAGATTAAATTAAATGTCGTACTTGCAGATTCCAAAAAAAAATCAATTTTGGAGGGATTTGCTGAAACGAAAGCAACATGTCACGATCAAACATACTGTATCTGATATTGACCTTATACCTTTCTGGTGCTAAAGCTGGAATATGCTATCAGAGACGCCAAGGGGAAAGACCTTCATTATTAATAAGGAGAGTCAGAGAAGAAAAATAATCCTTTCTCCCAAGGTGTTTGCAAATATCTCTCCAGATCTTTAAGGTGCTGTTAAGAATCAGATTATGTTTCACTTCTGTACTGACTGAGTTTCTATCACCAGTGATGATTAATGAGTATGGAGGTATGAAACAGGAGTCATTACTGACGCAGTCAGTGCAATGTTCATCTATGAGCCGTTCTGCAATTATGCGACCATGACAAGCCTAGTTATAAAATAACAAATTAGGAGAGCAATCTGTATCTTTTCTCTTTTAAGCGGAGTCAATAATATTTTTACATTTGATAGGCAAATTAATTCCTTTCAAAATTAATAACCCTAACCCTAACCCTAACTGCTCCAGCTCCTTCAAGTTGGATGGGTTCCGCTGGTGTACAGCAATCTTAACTTCTTATGGCTGAAGGGGCAGTATTGAGTAGCTGGATGAAAGGTGCCCATTGTAAACGGCCAGCTCCTCAGTCTCAGCTGCTAATATATGCATATTATTATTAGACACTCTAAAGTTTCTAAAACTGTTTGAATTAAATCTGTGAGATTAACAGAACTCATATGGCAGGCAAAAACCTGAGAAGTTCCACTTCCTGTTTGTATTTTTTCAGGGGGTGCCATATTTTCAACCAAGCTCTTATTCAAAATACAGAGACATATGGATGAGTTTTCATTTCCTACGGCTTCCACTAGATGTCAGCAGTCAATAGAACTACAGTGGGGCAAAAAAGTATTTAGTCAGCCACCAATTGTGCAAGTTCTCCCACTTAAAAAGATGAGAGAGGCCTGTAATTTTCATCATAGGTACACTTCAACTATGACAGACAAATTTGTAAGTCGCTCTGGATAAGAGCGTCTGCTAAATGACTTAAATGTAAATGATGGCAAGTCCTGTTACAGCCTCTGACCACCAGGGTGGTCAGGGTGAGTTGTTTCAGCCACTAGTTGAGTTTGATTCTCAGTCTTCCTGCTGTGATTTTTCAGCCTTTATTTCAGATGGTGTAGTGTCCCTGGTAGATGGCAACCAAAATGTTTCAATCAAGATCTTAAGAGACACTGGAGCTCTAGATTCTTTTATTCTGGAATCTGTTTTGCCATTCTCTAAAGTGTCTGATACTGGCCGTTGTGTAATGGTATGTGGTATGGGTTTAGTTCCATTCTCTTGTCCTTTACATGAAGTTACCCTAAAATGTGGTCTAGTGGAGGGTGATGTAGATGTTGTGGTTAGACCCCAGTTGCCAGTAGAGGGAGTCCACATGATTTTGGGGAATGACTTGGCAGGTAGTAAGGTGTGGGCAGATGGCAAATTAAACATCTGTAAGAAGCAACCTTCAGTGTCCCCTGCAAGGGAATCTCCGTATCAAAACTGTGCTTCTCCTGAGGTATTTCCAGTTTGTGCGGTTATCCGCGCAGCCTCTCGTAAGGAGATTGAGAGTAAGCCAGAAAGTCTTGAGTTGCCAGTCAAACTCCAGACAGAACAGTTGACTAGTTCTAGAGATTCATTGATGGCTGAGCAAAAAGCCGATACTACTTTGGCTGATCTGTTTGATAAAGTGGTTCCTGATTCAGTGGTGAGGAATAGTGCTCAGTGTTATTTTCTTCTTGATGGGCTGTTGGTCAGGAAATGGGTTCCACACTATGATCAGGGTTTAGGAGAACCAGTCTTTCAAATAGTTGTACCTACTACTTTGCGAAATAAAGTGTTGCATGAAAATAACTTTACTCCTAGGAATAGTAGGTCACCTTTTTTGGGGGCTTCTTTCCAAAGGCCTCAGCAAAAGTTTGGGTCTGGAGGATTTAAAGCACCGGTTAATGCTGATACCTGTCGCTACTGTTTAGTTGAAGGACATTGGAAGAAAGATTGTCCTCTGCTTAAATCAAAACAGTCAGGTCAAGTTAAACCTGCTGTCTCTGAGAGTTCTTTCTTCCTGTCCATGTGATGGACGGTGAACCCCACTGGCTGAATAGACGAGGATAATATATCCGTAGAAAGCCATGATTCCGTAAACAGAGTATTTTACAGTCTCTGATGTCTTTCTGGAAGGAGATCCTCGCCTTGAGCTTGTCTACTTTTTTGTCCAGGGACTGAACGTTTGTGAGTAATATACTTGGAAGAGGTGGATGGTATGCACGCCGCCTGAGTCTGACTAGGGCCGCACTCCTACCTCTTCTCCGGTGTCGGTGTTTTGCTGCAGCCTCCGGTATGAATAGAGCTGCCTCTGGAAGAGCAAACAAAGGATCTAGGTCAGGGAAGTTGAATTTCTGATGGAATTTCTGGTGAGTGACCACCTAGATAATATCCCAAAGTTTTTTGGGGCTGTAGGTAATAATACCAGAAACGTTCTGAGCAAATAATGTAAGAAATAACTGAACAAAAATATAAATGCAACATGCAACAATTTCAATGATTTTACTGAGTTACAGTTCAGATAAGGAAAATCAGTCAATTTAAATAAATTCATTACATCCTAATCTATAGATTTCACATGACTGGGCAGGGGCACATCCATGTGGAGCCAGGCCTAGTCAATCACAATGAGTTTTTCCAGACAAACGGGCATTATTACAGACAGAAATGAAATACTCAGTTTCATCAGCTGTCCTGATGGCTGGTCTCAGACGATCCCACAGGTGAAGAAGCCGGATGTGGAGGTCCTGGGCTGGTGTGGTTACACTTGGTCTGCGGTTGTGAGGCCGGTTGGACGTACTGCCAAATTTTGTAAAATGACGTTGGCTGCGGCTTATGGTAGAGGAATGCACATTCAATTCAATTACTATAGACCTCTCACTGCCCCCAGCTGTGCCCTCGATACCATATGTGAATTGATTTCCCCCCATCTATTTCTGAGCTCGTACTACTAGGTGACCTAAACTGGGACATGCTTAACACCCCGGCCATCCTACAATTTAAGCTTGATGCCCTCAATCTCACACAAATTATCAATGAACCTACCAGGTACAACTCCAAATCCGTAAACATGGGCACCCTCATAGATGTCATCCTAACTAACTCGCCCTCAAAATACACCTCTGCTGTTTTCAATCAAGATCTCAGCGATCACTGCCTCATTGCCTGCATCCGTAATGGGTCTGCGACCAAACGACCACCCCTCATCACTGTCAAACGCTCCCTAAAACACTTCTGCGAGCAGGCCTTTCTAATCGACCTGGCCGGGGTATCCTGGAATGACATTGACCTCATCCCGTCAGTAGATGATGTCTGGCTATTCTTTAAAAGTGCCTTCCTCACCATCTTAAATAAGCATGCCCCATTCAAAAAATTTAGAACTAGGAATAGATATAGTCCTTGGTTCACTCCAGACCTGTCTGTCCTTGACCAGCACAAAAACATCCTGTGGCGTTCTGCATTAGCATCGAATAGCCCCCGTGATATGCAACTTTTCAGGGAAGTTAGGAACAAATATACAAAGGCAGTTAGGAAAGCTAAGGCTCGCTTTTTCAAACAGAAATTTGCATCCTGTAGTACTAACTCAAAAAAGTTCTGGGACACTGTAAAGTCCATGGAGAATAAGAGCACCTCCTCCCAGCTGCCCACTGCTCTGAGGCTAGGAAACACTGTCACCACCGATAAATCCACTATAATTGAGAATTTCAATAAGCATTTCTCTACGGCTGGCCATGCTTTCCACCTGGCTACCCCTACCCCGGTCAACTGCCCGGCACCCTAAACAGCAACCCGCCAAAGCCCCCACCATTTCTCCTTCACCCAAATCCAGATAGCTGATGTTCTGAAAGAGCGGCAAAATCTGGACCCCTACACATCAGCCGGGCTAGACAATCTGGAGCCTCTCTTTCTAAAATGATCTGCTGAAATTGTTGCAACCCCTATTACTAGCCTGTTCAACCTCTCTTTCGTATCGTCTGAGATTCCCAAAGATTGGAAAGCTGCCGCGGTCATCCCCGTCTTCAAAGGGGGTGACACTCTAGACCCAAACTACTACAGACCTATATCTATCCTACCCTGTCTTTCTAAGGTCTTCGAAAGCCAAGTTAACAAACAGATTACCGACCATTTCGAATCCCACCGTACATTCTCCGCTATGCAATCTGGTTTCAGAGCTGGTCACCTCAGCCACGATCAAGGACCTAAACGACATCATAACCGCCATCAATAAAAGACATTACTGCGCAGCCATGTTCATCGACCTGGCCAAGGCTTTCGACTCTGTCAATCACCACATTCTTATTGGCAGACTCGACAGCCTTGGTTTCTCAAATGATTGTCTCGCCTGGTTTACCAACTACTTCTCTGATAGAGTTCAGTGTGTCAAATCGGAGGGCCTTATGTCCGGACCTCTGGCAGTCTCTATGGGGGTGCCACAGGGTTCAATCCTCGGGTCGACTCTCTTCTCTGTATCCATCAATGATGTTGCTCTTGCTGCTGGTGATTCTCTGATACACCTCTACGCAGACGACACCATTCTGTATACTTCTGGCCCCTCTTTGGACACTGTGTTAACTAACCTCCAGACGAGCTTCAATGCCATACAACTCTCCTTCTGTAGCCTCCAACTGCTCTTAAACGCAAGTAAAACTAAATGCATGCTATTCAACCGATCACTGCCCGCACCTGCTCGCCTGTCCAGCATCACAACTCTGGACGGCTCTGATTTAGAATACGTGGAAAACTACAAATACCTAGGTGTCTGGTTAGACTGTAAACTCTCCTTCCAGACTCACATTAAGCATCTCCAATCCAAAATTAAATCTAGAATCGGCTTCCTATATCGCAACAAAACATCCTTCACTCATGCTGCCAAACATACCCTCGTAAAACTGACCATCCTACCGATCCTCGACTTCGGTGATGTCATCTATAAAATAGCCTCCAACACTCTACTCAACAAACTGGATGCAGTCTATCACAGTGCCATCCGTTTTGTCACCAAAGCCCCATACACTACCCACCATTGCGACCTGTACGCTCTCGTTGGTTAGTCCTCGCTTCATGCTCGTCGCCAAACCCACTGGCTACAGGATATCTACAAGTCTCTGCTAGGTAAAGCCCCGCCTTATCTCAGCTCACCGGTCACCATAGCAGCACCCACTCATAGCACGCGCTCCAGCAGGTATATCTCACTGGTCACCCCCAAAGCCAATTCCTGCTTTGGTCATCTTTCCTTCCAGTTCTCTGCTGCCAATGACTGGAACGAACTGCAAAATCTCTGAAGCTGGAAACACTTATCTCCCTCACTAGCTTTAAGCACCAGCTGTCAGAGCAGCTCACAGATTACTTCACCTGCACATAGCCCATCTATAATTTAGCCCAAACAACTACCTCTTCCCCTACTGTATTTATTTATTTATTTAGCTCCTTTGCACCCCATTATTTATATTTCTACTTTGCACATTCTTCCACTGCAAATCTACCATTCCAGTGTTTCACTTGCTATATTGTATTTACCTCGCCACCATGGCCTTTTTTTGCCTTTACCTCCCCTATCTCACCTCATTTGCTCATTTGCTATATAGACTTATTTTTCTTCTGTATTATTGACTGTATGTTTTGTTTATTCCATGTGTAACTCTGTGTTGCTGTATGTGTCGAATTGCTATGCTTTATCTTGGCCAGGTCGCAGGTTCAAATGAGAACTTGTTCTCAACTAGCCTACCTGGTTAAATAAAGGTGAAATAAAAATAAATAAATAAAATAAATAAAATTCTCTGGCAACAGCTCTGGTGGACATTCCTGCAGTCAACATGCCAATTGCACGCTCCCTCAAAACTTCTGTGGCATTTGTGGCATTGTGTTGTATGACAAAACTGCACATTTTAGAGTGTAATGATCATGCTGTTTAATAATAAGCTTCTTGACATGTCACACCTGTCAGGTGGATGGATTAGCTTGGCAAAGGACAAATGCTCACCAACAGCAATTCCTGCACAAAATTGGAGAGAAATAAGGTTTTTGTGCATATGGAACATTCCTGGGATCTTTTATTTTAGCTCATGAAACATGATACCAACACTTTTAATGTTGCGTTTATATTTTTGTTCGGTACATATACACTGCAAAGTCACCCCCACCCACACCCCCACCCCCGCACACACCCCCGCACACACACACACACACACACACACACACACACACACACACACACACACACACACACACACACACACACACACACACACACACATACACACACACACACACACACACACACAAACTGTCACGCCCTGACCTTAGAGAGCCTTTTTATTTCTCTATTTGGTTAGGGCAGGGTGTGATTTGATGGGCATTCTATGTTTTCTATTTCTTAGTTTTTTGGCCGGTATGGTTCCCAATCAGAGGCAGCTGTCTATCGTTGTCTCTGATTGAGAATCAAACTTAGGTAGCCTTTTTCCCACCTGTGTTTGTGGGTAATTATTATTTTCTGTGTGTGTTTGTGTGCGCCACGGTTGCGTCACGTTTGGTTTCTGTTTACCTGTTTTTTTGTGAAGGTGTCACTTTATTAAAGATGTGAAATTACAAGCTGCGCCTTGGCTCATCTATGACAGGGAATTTGAAGACAGTGAACGTGACACACACACACACACACACACACACACACACACACACACACACACACACACACACACACACACACACACACACACACACACACACACACACACACACACACACTACAGTGTAATTCTATGCATGTCACAGTCTCTTAAGCAGCCTAATCCTATCCTCTCTCTCTCTAACGTAATCCTTTCATTACCACTTAACACCTCACCAAGTACTCTCATTCAGTCCAGGAATATTTTCAAACAATACTATAGTGCTATACACTATAACCACCGTTTTTATCTCGTTATAAGAAAGCCTAGGTCATTCAAACACATTCTACAATAAACACTCTCAATGTAAATGATGTGCCGTAAATGATCTACCTAAGGGATAAAATAGGTAGACATAGTGTCATTGGAACAATTTCACTGAGGATTTAATGTTAATCCCTGTAGTTTCTCCAAAAGACAGTGCTTTCGGGAAGAAGAGCTTCGCTTGCTTTTCAGGGAGCAGTGAAGTGAAAACACACATTTAACACTGAATGTGCAAAAAATAGTTATTCAGTGGCAGGTTGGAAATAGAAGGAGCATATCCCGATTCTCAATAATAACAATAATTATAGGGAGAATGAAGACTACTTTCATACTAGCTGTGTGGCTCTGTCTATTATCACATCTAATTGACTTCACTGGCTAATGAATCATACATTTCCTATCTTCAAACCAATCATGTGAAAATGGCCTTCATATGAATTATGAGCTAAAGAATCAGATACAGTATATTGTTTGACCATTTACTGCTACACCTTCTGATATTCAGCGTACCAAGCTATCGGAACTCTACTCTAAATGTACATTTCAGTGCATGTGTTGTTAGCATGTGTTGTTACAGACTATGTGACTCCTATTATCGAAAAGATCACATCACTAGTCAAGTAGGGAACAATAATGCCTTACGGAGTACACTTCGTAACTGCTATTCTTAACTTTTAATGACAATGCTCAGAACTAAAGAAATGCTAACATTCCACTTCTGCTCAAACAATGAGAGTAAAACAATAGATTATATGTGGCGTCAAGTCTCATTCTGGACTGTGGTGCTCTTCCTCTTATGGGGGGGATTCATCAATAAAGCAATTGTTTACTCTCCCAGTAGGTCTCAGTGCAGGCTTTAAAATGTATGAACAGCAGAACAAACAGACAGGGGATGGTTGGGAAAGGTTCCCGGAGTCCTTAGCAATAACGGCAAAATCAATCACATCTCACACAAGTCACACACAACCCCAGGTTCCCTAGTAGTGCATTCCAAATGCATTCTCACATTCACATGTTCTCTGCTCCATCAGCATATCTCATAGTTTTAGTAGGTTGTTCTATCATGGGGGGGGGGGGGATGGTATACCTCCAGCTTAATCTCAGAGCCTCTCTGTGTAAAATCCTGTTAAGCCTGCAACACACTTCAGGCTTTTTAGAAATCCTATGACCACACTACCTTTCACATAACAAGCCTTGGAGAGAGTTCTGAGAATGGAGTTGCTAGCATTCCTCTAGCAGTAATCATTTCACAGCAGAATGGTGGATGTTCTTTGGAGTGTACAGCAACAGGGGCAATTAAGATACCAAACATGTTTGACATTTCCTGACAGTGCCCATAGAACCTTTTACATGTTGTTCCTTTAATTCCACTATGATGTCCCCAACTTTTATGGAAGCCTTAATAATTTGGAATGTCTTGCCAGATATCAATTGTGTTATCTGTTAAAGCACAGGTATCAAACTCATTCCACGGAGGGCCGAGTGTCTGCGGGTTTTCGCTCCTCCCTTGTACTTGATTGACAAATTAAGGTCACTGATTCGTAAGGAACTCTCCTCACCTGGTTATCTAGGTCTTTATTGAAAGGAAAAACAAAAACCCTGCAGACCCTCGTGCCTCCGTGGAATGAGTTTGACATCCCTGTGTTAAAGGCTTTAGAAACTACAATCCTGAAAGAAGCACTTAAAAAAAAATAATTGGACATTGCAAAACTTGTAGTTATTAGCTGATATCTGAAGTGCAAAGTTTAGTCTGTCTATTGGTTTGAAATTCCTCTCCCTTGTTCATTTTTCCATCTAGGCCCTGTATGATTGAAGCACACCTGATTCAGCCCTCAATGAGTTAAATCGGGTCAGTTTGTTTGTGGCGACAACAAACCTGTTGGGGCTACTCAAGGACTGGAGCTGGGGAAACACTGCTCTTAACCATGGGACAGACTGTTCTTCCTTCAAACAAAACCAGAGAATGTCGGTCTGTGTTCCGTCACGTTTGCTTACTCACATGGCCCCTCCGAGCAAGTGTGGATGCTTTTTTCGGTTTCCCCGTCCACAGTTTACATGCTTGGAGAACCACATGGATAGCAGATTTGCCACTGGCATGCTCACAGCACCAGCTAGGAGTCTACTCATTATTCTCCACACATTGTAAATACTATGGTTGGAGTGGGGCCTTGCGGCATCCTCAGGGCCGGACAGCAATCTCAACCTGCACTGATGGGGCCAGATAGGCCTCTGATCTATCTATGCACATGGATTTACAGTGGAAGTGGAAATAGAGAAAGCCTTGCCATTCTAAAGGGACTGCAGCAAAATAAGGCTCAGTTTAAACAAGGGTACATTCCTTCTGTTCTTTGGAGGAGCACAGGGTGAAATGTACAGGTGCAGAAGTTGTATGAAACCTGACTGGGAAGCAGGGCAAAGTCTGGCTGTGGTAATCAGGCTTTCTAGTAGTTTATCTGTAAGAAGACACATTTGCCATAACCAAGACCTTGCAGAAGTTCACAGAAGATAGACTTAGGGGGGTGCATTTGTGATTGATTGCATTTTACTTGACATCTCTATCATAAAGGCGCTGTGTATACAGAACGTATATTCAAGAGGATGCACACACATTCACATTCCTTCACACTCTTCACATACGCTGCTGCTGCTACTCTCTGTTAATTATCTATGCATAGTCGCCTTACCCCTACCTACATGTACACTACCGTTCAAAAGTTTGGGGTCACTTAGAAATGTCCTTGTTTTTGAAAGAAAAGCATCTTTTTTTGTCCATTAAAATAAAATAAAATAGTTCAGAAATAGAGTGTAGACTTTGTTAATGTTGTAAATGACTATTGTAGCTGGAAACAGCAGATTATTTCTGGAATATCTACATAGGCGTACAGAGGCCCATTGTCAGCAACCGTCACTCCTGTGTTCCAATGGCACGTTGTGTTAGCTAATCCAAGTTTATCATTTTAAAAGGCTAATTGATCATTAGAAAACCCTTTTGCAATTATGTTAGCACAGCTGAAAACTGTTGTCCTGATTATCGAAGCAAGAAAACTGGCCTTCTTTAGACTAGTTGTGTATCTGGAGCATCAGCATTTGTGGGTTCGATTACAGGCTCAAAATGGCCAGAAACATAGGACTTTCTTCTGAAACTCGTCAGTCTATTCCTGTTCTGTTTAATGAAGGCTATTCCATGCGAGAAATTGCCAAGAAACTGAAGATCTCGTACAACGCTGAGTACTGCTCCCTTCACAGAAGAACGCAAACTGGCTCTAACCAGAATAGAAAGAGGAGTGGGAGGTGCCAGTCCACAACTGAGCAGGAGGACAAGTACATTAGAGTGTCTAGTTTGAGAAACAGACGCCTCACAAGTCCTGAACTGGCAGCTTCATTAAATAGTACCCGCAAAACACCAGTCTCAACATGAACAGTGGAGGTGACACAGGGATGCTGCCTTCTATGCAGAGTTGCCTCAGACAGGCCAATAAAAATAAAATATTAAGATGGGCAAAAGAACACAGACACTGGACAGAGGAACTCTACCTAGAAAGCCAGCATCCTGAAGTCACCTCTTCACTGTTCACGTTGAGACTGGTGTTTTGTGGGTACTATTTAATGAAGGCATGAGCTCTGATTTGTTTCTTGTGCAGGCTGCACACACTTCATCAGTCTTGAATTTCCCAGTGGCATCCCCCTTGTGTGGCCGTAATGCCCCCTAAAAAATCCATGCCTTTTGCGGCCAAAGTGACCGTTGTGCCCTTGGGCTGAATAGTATAATTATCAGTGCTTCATTTGTAAATCGGGAGGTGCTGGAACAAAAAGTGAGTGCGAGAGGGGGTGACCTGGGGAGCTCTGAAGTACTGGAACGCATGAGAAAGAAAATCACCTTTATAATAGAAGATTGCATGCACATTGCATATCATCGTATTTGTGTAGAATAGAGAAGTAGAGTACAGGCACTTACAGAAGTTGCACACGTGGGAAAACATTTTTGTGGCCTTGGGTCCGGTAAATGTTTGGCCATTTATAAAAGCATTTTATGCATTTGTACATCATTTTACATGACTGGAGACTTTGGCATAATCTTTTTTAATGCCGTGTTCAAAACAACTGGGAACTTGGTGCTGAGAATGGTCATCCAACTCGGAATTCCAAGTGATGAACTCTGGCCTCTTTTCTAGAGCTCTGACTTTCACAAGATCACTGACGTCATGATTCAACCTTTGTTTTCCGAGTTCCTAGTTGTCTTGAAAGCACCATAATACCGCACAAATGATCGAAATGACAGGATACTTTGATACTGACAAACTGAGAATCTGAGATCAATGAAAATGACCTTGTCTTGAATCCATCAATATCCTAGGCCTAGGTGTGTGGAGATATATTGCATGCTACAATATGAGGAGCAAATTATAGTCCTAAAAATACCTTCCAGTTTCACTGACTCACCTTATGATGCGCAGCTTACTTGTTGGTGATGGCATATGCACTTGTGCCAAAAGCCTCTCTCTCTCTCTTGTTTTATTTTGTGGAACAATATTTGGAAATTGATCAAATATTTTGTTAACCTACAGCTGACAGATTAGAGTCTTCTCTTTTCAGCAGGAGCCATTTGCTTTCCAACCTGTGTTTTCCCTTGATTGTAGACTATTTGAAATATTGCGAAAAGCCAGTTTTGTCTACATTCTGTTTGTCACTGACAGATTTTCCGCCGAATGTAGGCTATTCCTTGATATTGGGCTACACTCCACAGCTATGTATCCTCTGTGGCAAAATGTTAGGCTTTCTCATTGTGTAGTAGGCTATTCTGAATTATAAAATGTATTTCTGAATAGACAGCAGTAACTCTATAACGTTGGCAAATTTATTTCAATTTATCAGGCGTTCTGCAAAACCGTTCGCTCGGCTCTATAAGGAAATAAATGATGAAGTGCAAAGCTGGAGAGATGAGAGTTACAGGCTCATGTGTATCAGAGCAGAGAGAGGGAGAGAGATCATAGAAAGTAAATATCATTCTAGTTCTGTGAGAGTTACGGGGGGCAGGAGAATTAATGAAGAGGCAACTCGAATGAACTTTGATGGCATGTATTATAATTTTTTACATTGCAAAAAGTAACAATTATATTTCATACCACAAAAGGTACTTGATCCGGCAAAATAGGTTCCGGAACAACACAGTCCAAACGCAGAAGAAGAAAGAAAGAGTTTGGATGATGATCGTACTGTGGAGGTGCCCCTGAGATCGGGACAGAACAGAGTTTGGATGATGATCGTACTGTGGAGGTGCCCCTGAGATCGGGACAGAACAGAGTTTGGATGATGATCGTACTGTGGAGGAGCCCCTGAGATCTGGAGAGAACAGAGTTTGGATGATGATCGTACTGTGGAGGAGCCCCTGAGATCTGGAGAGAACAGAGTTTGGATGATGATCGTACTGTGGAGGAGCCCCTGAGATCTGGAGAGAACAGAGTTTGGATGATGATCGTACTGTGGAGGAGGCCCTGAGATCTGGAGAGAACAGAGTTTGGATGATGATCGTACTGTGGAGGATCCCCTGAGATCTGGAGAGAACAGAGTTTGGATGATGATCGTACTGATGAGGAGGCCCTGAGATCGGGACAGAACAGAGTTTGGATGATGATCGTACTGAGGAGGAGCCCCTGAGATCTGGAGAGAACAGAGTTTGGATGACGATCGTACTGTGGAGGAGCCCCTGAGATCTGGAGAGAACAGAGTTTGGATGAAGATCGTACTGTGGAGGAGCCCCTGAGATCTGGAGAGAACAGAGTTTGGATGATGATCGTACTGTGGAGGAGGCCCTGAGATCTGGAGAGAACAGAGTTTGGATGACGATCGTACTGTGGAGGAGCCCCTGAGATCTGGAGAGAACAGAGTTTGGATGATGATCGTACTGTGGAGGAGGCCCTGAGATCTGGAGAGAACAGAGTTTGTATGATGATCGTACTGTGGAGGAGGCCCTGAGATCTGGAGAGAACAGAGTTTGGATGACGATCGTACTGTGGAGGAGCCCCTGAGATCTGGAGAGAACAGAGTTTGGATGATGATCGTACTGAGGAGGAGGCCCTGAGATCGGGACAGAACAGAGTTTGGATGATGATCGTACTGAGGAGGATCTCCTGAGATCGGGACAGAACAGAGTTTGGATGATGATCGTACTGAGGAGGAACCCCTGAGATCTGGAGGGACAGAGTTTGGATGATGATCGTACTGTGGAGGAGGCCCTGAGATCTGGAGAGAACAGAGTTTGGATGATGATCGTATTGAGGAGGAGCCCCTGAGATCTGGAGGGACAGAGTTTGGATGATGATCGTATTGGGGAGGAGGCCCTGAGATCGGGACAGAACAGAGTTTGGATGATGATCGTACTGAGGAGGAACCCCTGAGATCGGGACAGAACAGAGTTTGGATGATGATCGTACTGAGGAGGAGCCCCTGAGATCTGGAGAGAACAGAGTTTGGATGATGATCGTACTGTGGAGGAGGCCCTGAGATCGGGACAGAACAGAGTTTGGATGATGATCGTACTGTGGAGGAGGCCCTGAGATCGGGACAGAACAGAGTTTGGATGATGATCGTACTGAGGAGGAGCCCCTGAGATCTGGAGAGAACAGAGTTTGGATGATGATCGTACTGTGGAGGAGGCCCTGAGATCGGGACAGAACAGAGTTTGGATGATGATCGTACTGAGGAGGAGGCCCTGAGATCGGGACAGAACAGAGTTTGGATTACTGAGGAGGAGCCCCTGAGATCGGGACAGAACAGAGTTTGGATGATGATCGTACTGAGGAGGAGGCCCTGAGATTGGAATAGAACAGCGTTTGGATGATGATGGTACTGTTGAGGAGCCCCTGAGATTGGGAGAGAACAGAAGGTGAATGATTTGTCTATTCACATAGAGATCAAAGAGCTGCCAGTGCCAATCTCTAAACCTGAACATGTGTCCCAGAAAGGAGAAGGGAAGGGAAGAACCAAAGGGAAGGTTCTGTAAGGCTATCACTCTGTGTATCCAAGACCAAGAAAACATATCCCCGAATCAACCATAGAGCACCAGCATGTTGGGCAGCAGCCGCGTGTCTCTCTCTACTCTCTACTTTACTGCCGACACCAGCATGACTGACACACATTTCATTGGTGTGTCTCTCTACCGTCACTGTGTCATAGTCTCGGCTGCCAAGGACTTTACCACCTGCACACCTACAGGGCTGAGTGGGGAGAGAGAGTCGGAAGATCTGCTGAGTTTCTTTTCTGCAGCTCAGCCCACTAAATACATTTTGCTGTGATCGTGTACTAGGCCAATGTGCATTGCACACATCGCATTGCGTATCAATGGTTGTGTGCCAAGTCATTGACAACAATAAAGTACATTTTTCATCCAGAAAAGGTTTTGATAGGCCATTGTAGGTAGTTGGTTTGCATTCTCACAGCACTAAAAAACAACAGAAATGGGATTCCTCAAAATATATTGTGAGACTAACAACTTCGTAGGACTCATCACTAACAATGACGAGATAGATATAGATAGATATGAAGTGCAATGTCTAATAGTCTGGTGCAGTGAAAACAACATTGAAGTGAATACAAAGAAAACAAAAGGATATCATTGTGAATTTTAGGAGGCGGGGGGAATCACGTTGCGGTGAGCATAGGTGGCGTTGACGTGGAGCTGGTGGACTGTTTTTCGTTCCTGGTTGGTAGGTGATCAAATACTTATGTCATGCAATAAAATGCAAATTAATTACTTAAAAATCATACAAATGTGATTTTCTGGATTTTTGTTTTAGATTCCGTCTCTCACAGTTGAAGTGTACCTATGATAAAAATGACAGACCTCTACATGCTTTGTAAGTAGGAAAACCTGCAAAATCGTCAGTGTATCAAATACTTGTTCTCCCCACTGTATATGCTGAATCAGTTAATAAGGCTGATGGATAGATCAGAATGTTTAGCTTAAAATGTTGCTAAACCATTATTTCTTCATATTTTGAGTGCAGCAATGTGCACATGGATGTAGGCCTATGCACAAATGTTCCAAAATGCAATTTGCGGGAAAACACTATTCTAAAATGTGCACCGCACATGTGAGTGGTTTCAAGGACAAAGAAGGAAATATCCGTTAAACATTTTGAAAGAGGAGATCTAAAGATGCAACAATTATCACTGGTTGTTAATATGACTAGGATAATGCATTTGGCTTCTAGACAGTGAAAGAAAGTTGATTTGAAAACCAATAGAACAGGAGAGCACATATGAGGAAGACTTTATAAAATAATTGCATCCACATTTCTATGGTGGGGTTTTGGCTATAGGCTACTTTGTTGCCAGTCTTGTAAATTAAATTGTCTATCTATTCAAAGTGGAGCAGTTGTGTAACGCTCGTCTTTCTCCTCATCTGAAGAGGAGCAAGGATCGGACCAATATGCAGCGTAGTTTAAAGACATAATCACGTTTATTTAAACGAAGATGAAAAACACTTGAACAAACTACAAAATAACAAACGGCGTGAACAGACCTGAACTTGAGAACAAAACACATGAACGCACGAACAGGACGGAACACACGAACGAACGAACGAATCGAACGAAACGAACGAACGAACGAACGAACGAACGAAACGAACGAAACGAAACAGTCCCGTGTGGTACAAACACTGACACAGGAACAATCACCCACAAACAAACAGTGAGAACAGCCTACCTTAATATGGTTCTCAATCAGAGGAAACGTAAAACACCTGCCCCTGATTGAGAACCATATCA
The DNA here is from genome assembly GCF_045679555.1 of Salvelinus alpinus. Classification (NCBI taxonomy): domain Eukaryota; kingdom Metazoa; phylum Chordata; class Actinopteri; order Salmoniformes; family Salmonidae; genus Salvelinus; species Salvelinus alpinus. The sequence goes on along the minus strand of NC_092087.1, from coordinate 19,904,776 downwards.
GGCTAATTGAAAAATGAACCCAACATAGAAACACATAACATAGAATGCCCACCCCAACTCACGCCCTGACCATACTAAACAAAGACAAAATAAAGGAAATAAGGTCAGGAACGTGACAAGTTGTTTATTTTAACCAAACCTGAGCAATTTTTGGATGCTTTGCTAAAACACATTTAAGTAAAACTTCCAGGTTTCAAAATAAGGAACAAGAAAAATATAGCGATGCTGATGATAGGGTTAACCGTCTTCTGGTAGATGGAAAGGGTTTCCCAAAAACCTTCTCTATTAAATGTTAACTAGCTACAAAGTAGTCTATGCCTACCTGGCAGAATGACATCAGCATTATTTTCATTAATTCAGTGGCCATTTGTTTTGCGAACTCCATCTCATGTAGGCTACAGAAACACCACTAACAAAACAACAGTGTTAGGCGCCTGCATATTTGAATTACATATCTTAGATTTTTCCCAGACCTCAAAAGTGGTCTCTTGATGTGGTTTAAGCATTGTTGTGGACTTAGAACATCCAGTTTTGTGTTTTTTCTATTTTAAAAAAGTGTGACTTTGAGAGCAAAAAAAGTTAAAAAAATGTTTGGTGAAATCTGTGAATGTCTGACTCAGTTTACAGTCTAATATATCTATTTTAATAGCAGGCCTACTAGTAGCCTATTTGCACAGTACAACTTGGGTTGGCCTGTGAAAGACCAATATGTGATTTATAATTTTAGGTCATTCAGTGTCATTGTTGTCACTGTTTGTCATAGAATTTTTCACACGGGGTGCCTATCCTTCTCCGGCCGGGCGGTTTCAAAAGATTTGGGCAAAATTGGAGTATACCCACTTCTCCAGGCACCACTACACCACTGGGTGCAAGAGAATAGTTCAGAGTCCTAAGTTACCATGTAGTGAGAAGGATTTTTTTGAACTTATAGTTCCTTTCACCATTACCATGTGTATTCTGCAAGTAGTCAGCAAAGCCCACATCTAAATTAGAAAAACAAAGGCAATTTGCACTCAAACCCTTTTGTTCCTCGTGCTTTTAAAACCATAGACTGGGACTGTAACCCAAAGCGCTCATCAAAAATGCATAACCCATGGGAGTCAACAACACTTTCAACTGCGAAAAAAGCAGAAAAGTTGTCCACATTTTCTGGATATTTATAAATACATAATATACAATATACTAAATGAACAACAGAAAAAAAGCCTCTACCTCATTATTCCTTATCATACAACTTAACCCCCACTCACATACTGTTCAGGGTGTGTTGGCAACTCTATCCACATATTATACAGCTGGATTTTCATTTTATTAGAGCCAAACACTGTTACATTCATTCATTGCTTTACCCTCATCCATGCAGTCACCATAAATGATGAGAAATGGGAATTGAAGCACCTTGTTGCAATTTGTCATTTCATTTCTAGATCTAATTTGGTTTAGTTCAAATGATGTATCTGGGATTCTATAGACATGTCTCTAAAGGTCAAATCTGCTTCTCTCCCTTAACAATAATTGTGTTTATTTTTCACAGGGCCACGCCCCACACAGATCTGTCTCTAAGGACAGCTATTTCTCTCTGATAGTCACATGATGAAGTAACACACAATAACTGTCCATACTGTAGGGTGTTTGTGAATATATCTGCAGGAGCAGCAGTGTTACATCCACATTTGGAGAGGAGCCCACATACAGCAGTGCTGTCTTGTGAGTCAAATAGACAAATGAACATTGTGAAAGGGACCAGGGAGATGACAAGCAATGTTCTGGAATGACAAATGCTCTGAAATGATATATGTTCTGGAATGACAAATGCTCAAAATGATAAATGCTCAGGAATGATAAATATTACAGGATGACAAATGTGGACCAGCTGCAAAGGAAATCAAACCAATCATACCAGCCAAATTAGATTAGAGATTCTGAGAGTGGATAAAAGTTTTTATTTCTTCTACTATAGGTCTTGATAACAGTGATCAAATCTGAACAAGATTGTTGATTTGTTATTGTAGTGTTGGAGTTTTTTGGCGGTGTTTCCAGGTGTAGAAGAAGAGTATTAATATAATAGGAAGTGGATGTGTGATGTTGCCTCTGTAACAGAGTGCATAGGGCAAATAGACAAACTCATGAGTTAGTCTTGTGTGATCCTATGTGGAGGCAAGGTTCGTTGCTTCTCTCTCAATACGCTACTTAAAGAACAATTTCAAAAACAGGACTCAATAGACCCTTCCAAATTTGAGATTTTTCTGCCATTATTATCACATCAGAACACAATTTGGGAAGGGATTACATTCCTTGGCTAGCTGGAATGACTGCCGAGAGACACATTTGTAATTGGGACCACAGGCCATAAGGATTACTGTACGCTCAACAATGTAGGGGAGCCAAGCAGGCCAACTCCAACAGCTACTACCAATCCTTGAAAGGAAATAAATCCTTTCGACATCTTAAGATGTTGAATGGAGTCCTGTGTTAAGAGTGAGGCTTGGATTTCACAAAGCTATGAATTACACTAAAGATAGGAAACAATTTAAGAGAACCACAGTATGCCCTTGAAATATACACTCAGATGTCAATAGCTTATAGGTTCAATAATCTTATGCGTGACTGTTTGAAACTTGTATCAATGATGCCAGATTTGTGATCAAACCAGTGTCTCTATGGTCTTACTTAAAAATGTTGCATGGATATTTTCAATTAATGCAAGGCTGAAACACATTTGAATCAATCAAAATGTATGTGCAGTAGTAACCATTTCATGACATGTATTTTAGAACACATACAGTATCATGTTGCATTTTTGGAACCTATAATTTGGACTGTTTTACAGTCACCATGGTCACTCCCTATCACTCATGTCTCATGTTGTGACTGTAGAGTGTACAGTGTGGCTAGTATTTATTTGATCTATTTACCTACCAAGTGCTGACACCAAACACGTTTTGGCATCATTTCTGAGGGCTCTGGTGAGATCTTGAATTGCCTCCTTGGCTTGTTGGTTCCACTTGAGGCCAAGTTATTATTTATAAAGTCTCAAGGTAACGCTTACCTCAGCAAATGGCTGAACACCTGCCATACAAAAATAACAGCAGCCTGCATGCACTATTAGGGACCAGGAGCTCTCCTGTTTATCAATACGGTTGCAATTAGGAGAATGGATTTGAAACAATACTAATATGATCAAAACATTTACTCTGAACCAAGATGTTATATCACAATGAAATTATATAATCTCATATTCACTTCACACTTGCTGAACATTTTCTGTTTAAAATGTATGCAGATATTTAAAGACTAAACAAACCTACCAAGTTCCAAGCCCATTGATGGTGGTTGGGATTTATTTAAATAAATAATCTCTTAAATAATAGAGCTTTGTGTTTTGAGACAGGCAAACAAAGGCATCTGAACATAAATAAAAAGTGATTTGAGAAAGAAACATTTTTGTGCTGGAGAATAGAACAGAGAATGAATAATCAAAGAAATAGATAGTATGACACAGACATGCTTGTGACAAAGAGACCAGGAAATGGAAATATTAGAGACAGTGTGGTACAATCATTACTCATTGTGAGAACCTCAAGGGAATAGAGCATAACAAAGATGGAAACCTGTCTCTAATCACTTTTCCCTTATGGACTCACAATGGGACCTTGTGTGTGCTGTAATATGTGGGTGTATAATCAATTGATTATTGCAAATCAATGGCAACAGTCCAAGGCATCTCATGTTGCTCAAAAACAATATATTTAACAGCAGGTATGAGAATACACATAGTAATTACTAGGCTCAGTGATTTGTGATGACTGTAACAAGACTTGTAAGCTCAAATAGACAGACCCAGCACTATCCTGGTGTTTATACCCTTGAGATGTAAAATGACTTAGTTCATGCATAGAGTACATAAAGCAACATTGAGCTTGGTGAAGAGTTGAATATAATACTGAATCAAATTCAAATACAATAGATCCCGAGACATATCTGACACCAGCATTTGAAGTTAGACTTTCCTATGCTCTGCCTTGTTCTTTATGTCAACATTAATCAGATGCATCACATGACAAACTCCCCCTCTGTATACGGTGTGTTAATTGAGGAAGAGATTGAGTAACAGTTAAAGGATCATTGATTTTCTGCTTCAAGCTGCTGAGTTAGATCCATTCAACATGGTAAGATAAAACCCAATATATGTGCTGGCTCTGATGTCTCTTAGCCGCACAGGACAATCACTTTGAAAGATACTTCCCCTCTCCTCTGGTTGTGAATAGGTGTATTAGTCTGGCGGGCATGTTGAGAAATGTCTTGGGAGGGATTTTTAAAGGATGCAGGTTTTTATAAACAAACCAATTGTTTAAAGGGATTGCCTGAATAGCACATCACTGTCAATTTCATAATAGCCTTTGGTAATTACTAAATTACCCAGATCCCATTAATCACAGATGGTTTATTGATTTTTCCATAGGATGTAAATTATATTATCATACTGTCATTGAAGTATTTATACCCAGGATCCATACATGCGATAAATTCAAGTTTATGGTGCAGGATTCCAGGTAAAGCATGATATGGTATTAGTTTATCTTATGAGGTGGAGAAGGTTCTATCAATCTGTAGAAATCAAACCTGCACTGCAATATTATCGACATTGGGAAATGTCACATCATTCCTGTGCCAGAAAATGCTAATCTCTTAATTTAACAATGATCTGATATTGACATTTAATGGAATAATGCATGTTCCCCTCACAGGAACAATGTTACATTTCCACAGTCCATGATTCTCCCCGTGTAGGCCTACTTTTTTATGAAATACCAGCTTGGGTCTTACTGTATAAAACACTTCCAACAGAGGCCTTGAGCATCCCTGAGATTTTTTCACCAAATATCTCAACAATCTTTAGAATTTTATTTACTGGTTTTATCAGAGCAAAAGGGTATTGTGTAAAATGATGGAGCACAATGTTAAGTACAATTTATTTAGAATGTGAAGGGGTTAAACCAAGGCCTCATACCTTTCAAAGGGTTAATGAATTGGGTTATGATAAACTTTAAAGGCCTCCTTTTCTGTGTATGTGTTGTTTGTTTTGAGTTATGAGTTATGTGCACCTGCAGACACTATCAGAAGGCGGATACCACCTACGCTCATGTCTGGGCCCCACTGTGGCTGTCTGAGCTTCTGAGAATACGACTGGTTTCCTGAGAACACAAGGCTGCCGCAGGCCTGATGAAAACAGCCACCTGTCAGAAGATGCTTGGACTCATTCACCTTGTTATGACCCTATACTTGTGATGAAAGGTCAAGTTTTGGTCAAACCCACTTCTGAGCTTTTAATTGCTGACAAGATGGTTTCTGCTGTCAACGGGAGGTTAGATTCATTAAAATGTTGTTTCCAGGGAAAGTCACACAAGGGGAACAGGGGAGGCTATATACATTTCAGGATGTCTTAGACACCTTGCGGAACCTGGGGAGAGCAACTTCTGCCTACAATTGTATTACTAAAGGAGAATTTTAATACTTAAAACAAAGAGTCGGTGTTTCCTTTCCATTACTAATATATGTTTGATAATTATATAGACCTGATCATCTGTTGAAGAAATTGACAAACAAATGTAATACAGACATGGTTTCAAAGCCACTATGATTTATATTCCAATAATTTCTAGCAATAGTAGATATCTGAAAAGAGCATCAACAAACATTGATTCAGCTCATCAAAGCTTCTTTCCTTGTAGGAAAAGCTGACTACTCCTCTTTTCATTTGTCTGCACCACAGCTCAAACATTACACACTAACATTACATGACCATTTCGAATCCCACCGTACCTTCTCCGCTATGCAATCTGGTTTCAGAGCTGGTCATGGGTGCACCTCAGCCACGCTCAAGGTCCTAAACGACATCATAACCGCCATCGATAAGAGACTTTACTGCGCAGCCGTATTCATCGACCTGGCCAAGGCTTTCGACTCTGTCAATCACCACATTCTTATTGGCAGACTCGACAGCCTTGGTTTCTCAAAGGATTGCCTCGCCTGGTTTACCAACTACTTCTCTGATAGAGTTCAGTGTGTCAAATCGGAGGGCCTTATGTCCGGACCTCTGGCAGTCTCTATGGGGGTGCCACAGGGTTCAATCCTCGGGCCGACTCTCTTTGTATACATCAATGATGTTGCTCTTGCTGCTGGTGATTCTCTGATACACCTCTACGCAGACGACACCATTCTGTATACGTCTGGCCCCTCTTTGGATACTGTGTTAACTAACCTCCAGACGAGCTTCAATGCCATACAACTCTCCTTCCGTAGCCTCCAACTGCTCTTAAACGCAAGTAAAACTAAATGCATGCTATTCAACCAATCACTGCTCGCACCTGCTCGCCCGTCCAGCATCACTACTCTGGACGGCTCTGACTTAGAATACGTGGACAACTACAAATACCTAGGTGTCTGGTTAGACTGTAAACTCTCCTTCCAGACTCAAATTAACCTTTACTTAATATCCATCCCGGATCCGGGATCCTCCTCATCAAAAAAGCTGACTAGCATAGCCTAGCCTAACGGGACAGGGATATCATATAATATAATTTTCATGAAATCACAAGTCCAATACAGCAAATGAAAGATAAACATCTTGTGAATCCAGCCATCATTTCCGATTTTTAAAATGTTTTACAGCGAAAACACAATATGTATTTCTATTAGCTAACCACAATAGCCAAACACACAACCGCATATTTTCACCATGTTTCCACCGCATAGGTAGCTTTCACAAAACCGACAAAATAGAGATATAATTAGTCACTAACCAAGAAACAACTTCATCAGATGACATTCTTATAACATGTTATACAATACATTTATGTTTTGTTCGAAAAATTTGCATATTTGAGGTATAAATCATAGTTTTACATTGCAGCTACCATCACAAATAGCACCGAAGCAGCCAGAATAATTACAGAGAGCAACGTGAAATACATAAATACTCATCATAAAACATTTTTAAAAAATACATGGTGTACAGGAAATGAAAGATAAACATCTTGTGAATCCAGCCAATATTTCCGATTTTTTAAGTGTTTTACAGCGAAAACACAATGTAGAATTATATTAGCTTACCACAATAGCCAAACACACAAACGCATTTATTCACCGCAAAGGTAGCTTTCGCAAAAACCAGCAAAAGATATAAAATTAATCACTAACCTTTGGACAACTTCATCAGATGACAGTCTTATAACATCATGTTATACAATACACTTATGTTTTGTTCGAAAATTTGCATATTTAGCGCTGCAATCGTGGTTATACATTGTGAATATGTAGCAACATTTTCCCAGAATGTCCGGAGATATTTTGGACACTCACCTAATCTGACCAAAGAACTCATCATAAACTTTACATAAAAATACTTGTTGTATGGCAAATGAAAGATATACTGGTTCTTAATGCAACCGCTGTGTTAGATTTTTAAAAATAACTTTACCACAACATACAGCTTGCGTTATTGTGAGACAGCACTCACCAACACGGCGGAGAATAGGAGTCAATATTTTACACAGAAATACGAAATAACATCATACATTTTTTCTTACTTTTGCTGAGCTTCCATCAGAATGTTGTACAAGGAGTCCTTGGTCCAGAATAAATCGTTGATTGGTTTTAGAATGTCCATTTCTTCTGTCGAATTCGCGCCACAATGCTAGCCAAGGTTACTAACATTCCCATCCTCTCTTGGCGCAAAGAACGGAAAACTCCAAAAGTCCCAATAAACGTTGAATAAACTGATAAAACTCGGTTCAAAAAACCTACTTTATGATGTTATTATCAAATGTATCAAATAAAATCAGAGCCGGAGATATTCGCCGTGTATACCGACCGCTTTTCAGAAGACAATGTGGAGCTCCTTCGCGCGCCTTGGAAAACTGACAAAATGGCTGACCTGTCACTCCAAAAGCTCTTGTTCGGCCTCAGATCAAGCTAGACACCCCATTCCACCTTCCACTGCCTGTTGACATCTAGTGGAAGGCGTATGAAGTACATGCATATCGATAAATATAAGGCAATTGAATAGGCAGGCCCTGAAACAGAGCCTCATTTTCAGATTTTTCACTTCCTATATGGAAGTTTGCTGCAAAATGAGTTCTGTTTTACTCACAGATATAATTCAAACAGTTTTAGAAACTTGAGAGTGTTTTCTATCCAATAGTAATAATAATATGCATATTGTATGATCTAGAATAGAGTACGAGGCCGTTTAAATTGGGCACGATTTTTTCCAAAGTGAAAACAGCGCCCCCCTATTGACAAGAAGTTTTAAGCATCTCCAATCCAAAATTAAATCTAGAATCGGCTTCCTATATCGCAACAAAGCATCCTTCACTCATGCTGCCAAACATACCCTCGTAAAACTGACCATCCTACCGATCCTCGACTTCGGTGATGTCATCTATAAAATAGCCTCCAACACTCTACTCAACAAACTGGATGCAGTCTATCACAGTGCCATCCGTTTTGTCACCAAAGCCCCACACACTACCCACCATTGCGACCTGTACGCTCTCGTTGGTTGGTCCTCGCTTCATACTCGTCGCCAAACCCACTGGCTACAGGTTATCTACAAGTCTCTGCTAGGTAAAGCCCCGCCTTATCTCAGCTCACTGGTCACCATAGCAGCACCCACTCATAGCACGCACTCCAGCAGGTATATCTCACTGGTCACCCCCAAAGCCAATTCCTCCTTTGGTCGTCTTTCCTTCCAGTTCTCTGCTGCCAATGACTGGAACGAACTGCAAAAATCTCTGAAGCTGGAAACACTTATCTCCCTCACTAGCTTTAAGCACCAGCTGTCAGAGCAGCTCACGGATTACTGCACCTGTACATAGCCCATCTATAATTTAGCCCAAACAACTACCGCTTCCCCTACTGGATTTATTTATTTATTTATTTTGCTCCTTTGCACCCCATTATTTATATTTCTACTTTGCACATTCTTTCACTGCAAATCTACCATTCCAGTGTTTTACTTGCTATATTGTATTTACCTCGCCACCATGGGCTTTTTTTGCCTTTACCTCCCTTATCTCACCTCATTTGCTCACATTGTATATAGACTTATTTTTCTACTGTATTATTGACTGTATGTTTTGTTTATTCCATGTGTAACTCCATGTGTTGTTGTATGTGTCGAATTGCTATGCTTTATCTTGGCCAGGTCGCAGTTGCAAATGAGAACTTGTTCTCAACTAGCCTACCTGGTTAAATAAAGGTGAAATAAAAATAAATAACTAAAACAAACCTTGTTCTTGTATAAGATAGCTATGACCGCACATGACCCATGGCAGCTTTCATTCAGAGCACTTCAGCAGCTGTCTCTTGCACAACATTGATCATTTTCCAAAATGCCGCATTAACAACAGCATGTAGCTGAGTCGAATGGAGGAAATTACTTTTCTCTTCTTTTTTGTGACCTATCGAAGAAAAACTGCAATAAGGTGGGATTTGTGGAACTTATCAATTACTCGTTTATCATGTTCATATTTGTCACGTGTGCTCCCTCTCCGGCCTTTAGGTCACCAGTCTGCTCATTATGGCGCACACCTGTCACCATCGTTACGCACATCATCGCATTAATGACACTCACCTGGACTCCATCACCTCTTTGATTACCTGCCCTATATTTGTCACTCCCTTTGGTTCCTTCCCTAGGTGTCATTGTTTCTGTTTCAGTTTCATGTCTGTGCGTTGTTCGTGTTGTGTATTATGTTTCGTTTATTGATTAAATCACTCCCTCCCTGAACTTGCTTCCCGACTCTCAGCGCACATCATTACAATATTCAAATGCTTCATAGGGATTGTTAAATATACAGTTACCTAATGTATATCCCAAAACAGATCATACATTTATTTTGATGAATGATCTTTTCCCACCTTTTACTTTCTCTCATGGTGTCAAGCTGTCAGAGTCTATTTTTCACTTGTCTTCTGTGATAGCTCAAGGGATTCATTTGTCTCGATCTGTTGAGTGAGGGCGATCATCAATCAGGCTGAATCAGGCCAAAAAGTACCACCCTTATTTTGAATCTGTCCCAACCTGGTCAGACAAGAGGCTCCCACCGACAGGAGACAAACCTCTGCCCAAAGTCGGCACGATGTATACCTGATACATAGGGAAGAAGCCAGGTAGGCATCGCTTGCTAATTGGCAAGACGTCTTGCAGATGTATTCAGAATTCCTACATTCTAAGAGTTATAGTTCTACATTGTTTATAAGCTGGCTAGGCATCAACATTCTGACATCTCGGCAACTTCTTCCCAATGTGTAAACGCTCTCCATACTACATATTCCCGACGCATTTTGATACGTTGGCTAAAGGTGTGCGTGTTTGCTGGGCATTTGTACCAAGGCCAATTTCATGTTCGAGAAAATTAGGGATTGCAATCAGATAAATGTGTGCTATTTTAGTGGAATAGCAGAGGTACTGTAATGTCCAAGGCTGTGCCTGGTTAGGAACAAGCAGTACATCCACATACTCAATCTGGATGAGTCATCCCACCTGAATAATCATGCCTGTTCCCATATAATCCATCTCTTTTTGAAACACGAAGCACCACAAACACAAGTATTCTAACAACAACTTGAATGACAGGCCTGAGAAGAATAGACCAATTCATTGATTGATTACCTGCTGCAATGCACAACGGTTTCAATAATGACGTTCAAGTTTTCCTCCTGTTATTGACAGAAGCCTTGGAATTAGACCTTTGTATAACAGACCTTACTGAAGGAAGTAGCAGCCTGCATTATGCGCTGTACATGCTGTCTTAGCTGCAGTGCTGTTTCTGCAACTATTGTCAAATCAAATTGCCCTGTAAGTCTTTGAATCAGATATGATCTAATTGTGTCAGGATGTGTTGTTGTCTCCCTCTGATTGTGTTGGATGCAGAGAGAGAGAGGTTCAACAATGGAGATCTCATCCTCTGGTTCAAACATGTGAATGATGATACATTATGTAGTGGTTACTGGGTTTTTACAGCTGTTAAACATCACCCTGGACAGAGAGTGTCACCAAACTAATATGAAATCTGACTTCCATTATGAATGAGGGCCAGGTGTGCCTCATTAAAAGTAGGCCCACTGTCAGGAGAGCCTCCCATGCACACACACTCTCTCTCTCACACACACACACACACACACACACACACACACACACACACACACACACACACACACACACACACACACACACACACACACACACACACACACACACACACACACACACACACACACACACACACACACACACAATATCTGACAGACCTCCAGCCCATGGGGCTAGGTGTGGAATATGTGTGTTGTGCCCTTGAACTGCTAGTGACAGAAACTGGCAGCTAGAGGGCTCACTGGAATTCATAATATGAAGTGCCACTGTTCTCATATTCTTTGGAAGTGAAGCAGCATGTTCTGTCGACAACATTAATTATTGCTGTTACACTTGATGTTGCAATTTCTTAGCTTGGTAGATCTCATCATTAAATGTATGTTGACCTTTATTATATGTATCTCGTTATCGAAACAATCCTATAGTTCCTGGTCATAATTCTTCTTTTCAGGATACAGATAAGTGGAATGCCACAATCACAGTGTATTACCTTACAGTGAATATAATGTAGGTTAAAAAAGCATAAGAAACAAGTAAGGAAAAAACGATCAACTTCAAGCCTCCAAAAACCTCTCCAGCCGGACTATTTACAGGCCCCTAAACATTTTGCTGTCTCATTTTATGGCTGTCATAAATCTGTTGCATGGGGTGCAGCAGGACATATTGTACATTGTCTGTCCCTCCATCTGGAAGACCAAGTTTTGATTTCACTTCCGAGACCCGTCGAGACGGGGAGCCAGATGAGAGTGATTGGAAGCCCAGCCGGCTGACTCCACTGGAGCGATTAACTGAGCCCAGGGAGGGTGGCTCTAGATCTGCAGTTCTCCATCTGCTGTCATGGAGGACCTACTTCACAGACCCAGCCCAGCTGATTCTCCCTCCCTGGGCCCGTCTGAGGTGCCAACCTTACCCCTCTCTGGACCCGGACTAAAAATAACCCACCAATTCATCATGGGGAAAACCAGCCAGGGTGTTGCTGCCTGTGCTGCCTAGGCACTTCTCTCAACTTCTGTAACTATTTCAGACTGACCGAGGGGATCATTCACAACTTCAATGCATTCATTATTCAAGGACCTCTGCTGTGTATTTGTTGTGTACCCCCATCAGATCAGCCCCCATCTGACTGCTCTGTGTAAAGGATCACATATCTCACCTAAGGTTCCAGCATGGAATCTTTTGGCATGCATTTAATCAGCTACTGCTTTACACCGTGATCAAAACACCACTGTGATATGCAAAGAAAAGTAATGCTCTTCTGCACTTTGACTTTGCTTTTGATTGACCACACTGCTCTTGAGAAATGTCCATTGTTTGCAATCTGTCAAATCAGCCTCTCCATCTCAGCCCCATAAATCTATGAGGGTTTCACCAAAACGAGCTAAAGTTGCTCAGGTGAAATAATTATTCTGGGGTTCAGGCAAGCTGTTATGATTCAGAGTTATGGTAAGATGGTAGAATACTAAACAGCTGTCAGATATATAATGTTTCATCTCTAACAGGAAACAGGGGAATAGATGAATGGGAAAATAGCCCCTTCCTAAACCTTTTGAAAAGCAAGATATATTTGATCTATTTCAGAACTCGGATGAGACCTATCTACAAAGCAGGAAGCACAATAAAATCACAACTTTATTAATCCCCTCAAGAGCAAGTTTAGAGCACAAGAGCTCAGTGACGTGCATCTTCCACTACCACACATCATGCAACACACTGTCTAGCCTAGACACAGTTAGATTGCACATATCACCCACAGTCTGTCTACAAGTGCACAAAAATTCAAAAAGCAAGACATTGACTAAACAGGCATGAGTCAAATCCATGATGGAAAATATGCTGTGACCCATCAATCTAGGTCTCAATACAAAATAACTCAGGGGTATTTATGTAATCTCATCAGTATTTCAAATGATATTTGAGGCCAATGAGATCATCCCTTTAACTATTTTGACCTTGAAAAGAACAAGTTATTACAAGTAGCTGAAACTACAGTTGATAAAATAATGAGTGAGATCTACATTGATCTTTTTTCTGAGACAGTGAACCACAGGTATGCCTTGTTTGTTCCATTCCAGGTCTAAATGGACAGGAAGTATGATTATACCCCAAACTGAGTTATGTTCAAGGATAAAATCATAGAAGTATGAGCTTTACCTTAAGGACCTGGATTGATTCGTGGTAAAAGGATTTCTGGTTTGATGTCAAATTTGACTGAGTCAAGCATCACTCAATCCATATCATATTTTCAAAATGACATTGCAACAGTACTTTCTATTCCTTAGTGTGTAATATTCCATTCTCCTTTATTTTATTATTTTAACATCTCATTGATTTCCTAATATTTAGAGCTTGTGAGTGGGCTAGCCAACCCCATGTGCCAAGAAAGATCTCAATCAGCGAGATTGAAGATTGGTATCACTTTGTCTCTTCCCTCTCTGTCCTGTATTTTATAAAATATGGTAGCATGGTAACAATCTGCCTCACTATGTGGGTATTCAGTTGTGTATACACCTCATACATACAGAGATTGATATACAATCATGAAATGTGGTTATCAAGTCAACATACAAGATGTGATGGGTGGTAAACAACAATTCTACCTCTCATATACAATAAAGTGGCATCATTTCTGAATGACCTTCTCCCCATCTCTCTAGCCCACCTTTGTGGAAATTACGATACAATAAACTATAGTTCAGAAAAAATACTGCATTGACATGTGATAAAGAAAATGGTGCAAAGGTTCTTAGAAAGCAGGATGGTGTCTTTATGCCCCATCTGCCTAGTATTTTATAACCATACCCGTGGAATCTACTGTCACAATAAATCACAATCTCCTGGCCTGTAATTAGCACCTTTATTCTCACTAGGATCACTGGGATTTCAATCTGCAACTTTATCCTCATTGGACTTTGCAGCTGTGGACATGCAATATAATACACTGCTTTTGAAAGACAAGTGAACAGAAGCGTAATGTCAGCTTAATTTATGGGTTTTCTGTCCACATGGCTCGCTGCTAGTGTGCTGCAATTGAGTTCCAGGGAGCACAGCTCAAGGACAAAGGGCTTGACACTTTGGTATGTTTACGGAGCCAAGATCACTTACTGTACAGATACACAGGCAGTCTGCTGAAATCTGTTCTGAAAGATCCCATTTGTTCACTTTCTACTGTGACAAGTAATAAACACACAGTGTGAAGGTAATCATTTGTGAACTAACTGATCTATGCAGATGTTTGTATTATTCTGAATGTGAGCAATATTCCTACTGAGTACAATATTTGCATGGTGTACTCTAACATTAGGCAAACAAGAGCATCATTGTGAGTGTTTAATGATAGCAACAATGGAATGTATTGCAGAACAAGTGGAGAAAGAGTGTGTTTGTACAGGCCTAGGAAATCCAAATGTTCATCCAACATATTTATTTTTCAGTGCTTTTTCAGATAGCAGACCTCTTATAATTTTTTCTACTGCAGTACAGTACAGTGCAGTCCTGTTGGTTCACTTTTACCCTCAACACCTTGACTTTGACAACTGGAGCTGGAAAGGCTTCAAATGCTTCAAACATCAATGGTATCTCCAGGACGATCCTCTTGTCTATTCTGTTTGTGTTTCCAGGGCTGACGAAACGGGAGCAGGGAGCTGGGAACTCCTGGATTAGGAAGGGTTGTGAAATCTAGAATAATCATCCAACTAGGACGAGCAGACGAACCCTGCCCATTGCACCACAAACACGTGGTACAGTAAGTGCCTCTTGTGCCTTTTCCAAGAAAAACATGCATTAGCAGTTGTGCTTGAAAGAATACATCCCATTTTCAGCCAGTCACAATGAGAAAAGAGCCATCATTATCAACATTAGCATGTCCTACTAATATAGTCAAGAACCACAAGTATGAGAGCACCCTTGAAGTCTTTGCTTTGATCATTGTCAAAGAACATAGAGGTACAGTATATTCTGTAGAGAATATATTTCTAGTGTATCAGGTATTTCTTTCTTTTGGACAGTGGAAGCCAGGTATTGGCATAACACAGAACTAGTACTGGAGTGAATATATGCACACCTTATTAGAACATAAACAAACATACACATTTCAGGGGATAAATTAGAATGTAAACGTATAGCTTTGATTCAGAATTAGGCCTCATCTGTATTGTGGGATCAAGAGTCCTCCTGAGATGATAAAATGGGGACTCAGATGTGAATTTGTTGTGATGTGCGGGCAGAGGACAGAGAAGGGCAGAGAAGAGCTGTTTGCAGTAGCTACTACAACCCCTTTCCACTCTATTGGCTCTGATAATTGCCTTTTGCATTACAATCACATTGCACCTGGATTCATTGGCGAGAGACATTGCACTTTTTCAGGTTGTTTCTCAGGACAGAGGAAAGCTGTAAATGGTCTAATGTTTCTCACCAGGGAACCAGTGAAGCATTGTTGTATTCACACTCGCAATCTGGGGGCCTCACAACACCATTGCTCAGGGTAAAAAATGAACGCCTGTCCAGGACTCTCTTCGTTTTTACAGTACTTTTTATCTGGTGACAGGTTATTCAGTGGTGATGTGTGTTTTGTCATGCGGAGGTGTATTCATTTGTTTTGTAGCACTGAACACTAAGGTTGGGGGGGTACTATTGGACAGTGCATGTTTGTAGATAGGTTTGCTCACTGTTGGCCCATTTTATTGAAGCCTCCAATAAACAACAACCACACAAGAGCTGATCCCACTTCCCCCATCTGCTCCTGGCCATCAGACAGAAATGTTATTGCTCTCTCATAATACCTAAGCTCAGGGGTGTCACCAGTGAATCCCTAACAGTGCTAGCTGTTGTTATCTGTTCTGTTCAGACTATATTCACAATTAGGGGAACCAGGCTCCTGGCCTCTTTTAGAATCCGAGATTGAAATGCTACACTCTCGTATCTAACATGTAGGCTCAGCATTCCATTACAAGTCAAAATATTGAACACACTTAATTTCAACTTACTTTACCTGTTGTCTGCCAATTTTTTCCCTATGTAGGAGGTAATCTGATACAAAATATCCACAAGGACGCCTTATCAACCCCACCTTCAGTACTCTGATCTGTATATCGGTTTGTATTTCCGTTTTTTATTTTCAATACTGATGCAATTTGCATATGACAAACACTTGCATAATATGGCCTCACCTAACCGACTGAATGGCAAACACTTCCATGTGATTGAGAAGAAACGTGCTTCGGTGGACTACGTTCGGTTACATTGGGCTATTGTTTACATATTGTGCATCACATGCAATGTGTCAAGCGATTGCAAATACCAGCGACAGGTCCTACCTGCACCGCAAAAAGTCTGTGTAGCCACAGGAAAGTGTTGTTTACCCATCTCCACCTCTTAACGGCAAAAGGACCAACAGCATGTGCAACTGGTAAAGTAAGAGTAAATATCATTTTATTCAACATTTTGGCTTGTATTGCTTCTTTTTTAGGGTGACTTTGGTCAGACTGAAAATCCATGGAGTAACCATGGTAACAGTGTAATGTTTAGGTAACCAGTCTCCATGCATGGTCTTCTCTGCCTTTTCCCCCCAACACTAACACCATCAATCTCAATGTAGGCCACATACTGTAAGCTCTCAGCTGATCATCCTTGTGGTGAAAAGCCAGAGGCATTTTGTCTTCATGACGTTGTCATCACAAGCTTCTGTACATAACAGTGTGTCACTTTTTGACAGGTGAAGAGGAGACATACTGTAAAAACACAGGAAGAGGTTAGAAATATGTTTATACCAGTTAAATAGTTTCAACAAACAAGTGTTTCATCTAAAATAACAAGCCACAAACTAAGGGGATGACTGAAAATAACAAAAAAACATATAAAAAGTTTGTGTAGACATTTACTATAGGAGGTTGTATTGAGGTGTGGAGAGATAATTAATGTCAAAACAGTGCACTGGTACGAACAGGCTCTGGGTCTCCTAGGCTGACATGGTCACAATGCACCAGCAGGCTTCACAGCCCTTCAAACGCTTCAGTGGAGATACATTCCATCACAATGCACCGCAAAGCCTTTGACTGTCCCTCTAATGAGGTGGGGGACTGTCAGCAGCCTGCCAACCAGGCCCTCCCTCACTCCCCCTCACTCCCTACCCGCAGCCCCTGCTCCCTCCAGGCCTGCCAGCCTCCCTCCCGCCTCACACTGACTGACTGGCCAGATTAATCAAATAAGCCCTTTTGCTTTTGCCTTTTTAAGGACCGGTGGCCCGGCAAGTCGTCCTGACGGTCTCTATATTTGGGAGTCCTGTTTGGCCCTGTTTTCTGGGCTAAAGTGGAAGGGCCTCAGCACACCCGTATGTTGCCTTGAAAGATGTGTTTGTGGGAATTTGGGACACTGGCCATGTTTTGTCAGTCCATCAAGGTCCTGTTGAATGTTATATGTTGTGCATTGATGTCTTTGAAAAGGCTGAAACAATGACACTGAGGTTCCACATGGTATAATTACTGCCCTCGTTCATGTTACATACCTACGTATGTAGGTTCAGTATGGCACCTTTGTGTTGGCAAGCATCTAGGCTCCCGAGTGGTGCAGTGGTCTAAGGCATCTCAGTGTTAGAGGTGTCACTAGAAACCCTGGTTCAATTCCAGGCTGTAGGCTGTGATTGGAAATCCCATAGAGTGGTGCATAATTGGCCCAGTGTTGTTAGGGTTTGACTAGGGTAGGCTGTCGTTGTAAATAAGAATTTCTTCTTAACTGATTTGCCTAGTTAAATAAAACTATATTGGTGTGAAGGTAAGCTACATATTGAACTGAATCTCCGTGAATAACATGGAAACGAATATGTATATAATATGCTTTTGTAATGGGGTAGAACCATCAACCTATTTTAAACACACCCTTGTTGGTTTGCATGTGCCAGGTGTATGTGATTGTTAAGTAAGGGTGTGTCCTTTTCTATAAAGTCCTTCCTGTTTGTGTCAATCACGGGATCCCCTTTTCCATGTTAAGGTTGACATGCCTTGGGAGGACGGGTGCAGTGATTGAGGTGGTTTATCAAAAGTAAGTATGAAACTGTAGCAATTTTAAATATAGTGTTTTAGGCTCAGTTTCTTTGGCTAACCTAGACTCGCTCTCCTCCCTTGGCAAGCCCTCCATAAGTATTGTCTCTTTTCATATGCGAATAAAACTTAAAACACTTGTGAGTAACTTGTTAGTAAGACTATTGTTATCTGTTGAAGTTTGTCTTGTAGGACAGTTGTACAGAGCTCCTGTAGCTGAAGATGTATGGAAATTAAATGGGCTTATGGATATTTGTGCAGTGGTGGAAAAAGTACCCAATTGTCAAACTTGAGTAAAAGTATAGATAAATTCATAGAAAGTTACTCAAGTAATAGTAAAAGTCACCCAGTAAAATACTACTTGAGTAAAAGTCTAAAAGTATTTGGTTCTTAATATACTTAAGTATCAAAAGTAAATGAAAAGTATGAATCATTTCAAATTCCTTCCATTTAGCAAAGCAGGCGGCAACATTTTCTTGTTTTATAAATGTATGGATAGCCAGGGGCAAACTCCAACACCCACACATAATTTACAAAAGATGCATTTGTCTTTAGTGAGTACGCCAGATCAGAGGCAGAAGGGAGGACCATGTGCTGTATTGATAAGTGTCTGAATTGCACTATTTTCCTGTCCTGCTAAGCGTTCAAAATGTAACAAGTACTTTTGGGTGTCAGGTAAAATGTATGGAGTAAAAAGTACATTATTTTCTTCAGGAATGTAGTGAAGTAAAAGTAAAAAAATATATAAATAGTAAAGTAAAGTACAGATACCCCAAAAAACTAGTAGTACTAATTCTTCGGGATCGGTGTCCCTTCCATGGGACGGTTGAGCTAACGTAGGCTAATGCGATTAGCATGAGGTTGTAAGTAACAAGAACATTTCCCAGGGCATAGACATATCTGATATTGGCAGACAGCTTAAATTCTTGTTAATCTAACTGCATTGTAGCTATTACAGTGAAAAAATACCATGCTATTGTTTGAGGAGAGTGCACAATTTTGAACATGAAAAGTTACTAATAAACAAATGAGGCATATTTGGGCAGTCTTAATACAACATTTTGAACAGAAATGCAATGGTTCATTGGATCAGTCTAAAACTTTGCACATACACTGATGCCATCTAGTGGCTAAAATCAAAATTGCACCTGGGCTGGAATAATACATTAAGGCCTTTCTCTTGCATTTCAAAGATGATGGTACAAAAAAATACAAAAGAACAGTTGTTTTTCTCTTTGTATTATCTTTTACCAGATCTATTGTATTATATTCTACTACATTCCTTTCACATTTCCATAAACCTCAGTGTTTCCTTTCAAATTGTACCAATAATATGCATATCCTTGCTTCAGGGACTGAGCTACAGGCAGTTAGATTTGGGTATGTCATTTTAGGCGAAAATGTGTGATGCTGAAAATGAAAATAAACTGTGACATCCTGATTGTTGTCTGATTGATGAAAATAACCTGTGATGTTTAGCTTAGTCCATAGGACCTCACTTCGGGTATAAAGAGGTGGTGTAGTACAGCTGCAGGAATAGATATTTATGTTAAATCTCCCATGTTAAATTTTGCAGAGTTAACAGGATCAGGGACCGGAGCATGGGAATATTTTAAGTGTATTTATTTGTTAACGAATGTTATAGTTTACAGTACCAATCAAAAGTTTGGACACACCTACTCATTCAAGGGTTTTTTCTTTATTTTTACTATTTTCGACATTGTAAAATAATAGTGAAGACTTCAAACTATGAAATAACACATATGGAATCACGTAGTAACCAAAAAAGGTGTTAAACAAATCAAAATATATTTTAGATTTTAGATTCTTCAAAGTAGCCACCCTTTGCCTTGATGACAGCTTTGCACGCTCTTGGCATTCTGTCAACCAGCTTCACTTGGAATGCTTTTCCAACTGTCTTGAAGGAGTTACCACATATTCTGAGCACTTGTTGGCTGCTTTTCCTTCACTCTGTGGTCAAACTCATTCCAAACCATCTCAATTGGGTTGAGGTTGGGTGATT
Organism: Salvelinus alpinus; assembly: GCF_045679555.1. Lineage (NCBI taxonomy): Eukaryota > Metazoa > Chordata > Actinopteri > Salmoniformes > Salmonidae > Salvelinus > Salvelinus alpinus. Next base: position 19,884,564 of record NC_092087.1, on the reverse strand, counting down.
GTGGAGGCCAGGTCACCTGATGCAGCACTCCATCACTCTCCTTCTTGGTCAAATAGCCCTTACACAGCCTGGAGGTGTGTTGGGCCATTGTCCTGTTGAAAAACAAATGATAGTCTCACTAAGCTCAAACCAGATGGGATGGCGTATTGCTGCAGAATGCTGTAGTAGCCATGCTGGTTAAGTGTGCCTTGATTTCCAAATAAATCACTGAGAGTCACCAGCAAAGCACCCTCACACCATCACACCATCTCCTCCATACTTCACGGTGGGAACCACATGTGCAGAGATCATCCATTCACCTGCTCTGCGTCTCACAAATACACTGCGGTTGGAACCACAAATCTCAAAGTTGGACTCATCAGACCAATAGACAGATTTCCACCGGTCTAATGTCCTTTGTTCATGTTTCTTGGCCCAAGCAAGTCTTCTTCTTATTGGTGTCTTTTTAGTAGTGGTTTCTTTGCAGCAATTTGACCATGAAGGCCTGATTCCTCTAAACAGTTGATGTTGAGATGTGTCTGTTACTTGAACTCTGTGAAGCATTTATTTGGGCCGCACTTTCTGAGGCTAATAACTCTAATGAACTTATGCTCTGCAGCACAGGTAACTGCTGGGTCTTCCTTTCATGTGGCGGTCCTCATGAGAGACATTTTCATCATAGCACTTGATGGTTTTTGCGACTGCACTTAACGAAACTTTCAAAGTTCTTGAAATGTCTGGATTGACTGACCTTCAAGTCTTAAAGTAATGATGGACTGTCGTTTCCCTTTGCTTATTTGAGCTGTTCTTGCCATAATATGGACTTGGTATATTAGCAAATAGGGCTATCTTCTTAAGGATCCGCCCCTTAAAAAAAAAACAGTGCCTAAAATGACATACCAAAATTTGTCAACTGATTTAAGTACACCAATCATATTATAGATGTATTTTGACATTATTGTATAGAGAAACATGTAAATTACAGTTTTTTAACACTGATGAATTGTTGATGTGATGAATAACTGAGATATTTGTGCAGTGAATCTGTCCAAGTTCATATGTTGCAGAATGGCGCGCTATGGTATTTGTCCCGTGGTAAAACCTGATGTGGCAGTGTGAGACTCCTCGGAGGCAATAAAGTTCCTGGACGCTATCCCCCCCAGTGCCTCTGCATGTTTTGGTCCCCTTTTTTACAGTATAAGGTTTGCAGGATTCATTTTGCTTGAAAATTGTGTGTATTGCATGTTTATTTTGCAAGTTTTTATTTTTGTTGTGCTTTTGGATAGTTTGTTACATTTATAAGTAATTTTGTGTGGAGTTGTATAATTTATTTTGTGTCAAATGTGAGGACACAAAAAAATTATGGCTAAAGATGTCACAGGGTAGAACTGTCAACCTATTTTGAACACACAGGTCTGCCTGTGCCAGGTGTATGTGATTGTTAATTAAGAGAGTGTCCTTTTGTATAGAAGCCTTCCTGTTTGTGTCAATCATGTTAAGGTTGGCATGCCTTGAGGGGACGGTGTATCAAAACTAAGTATGGAACTGTAGCAAATATAAACATAGTGTTTTGGGCTCAGTACCTTTGGTTCACCTTGACCTGCTCTCCTCCTCCCTTCGTAAGCCCTCCATTAGTGTTGTACCACATACTTGTCTGTTTTCATATGTGAATGAAACGTATAAACCTAGTGATGTTTAAAACTATTGTTATCTGTTGAAGTCGCTCTTGAAGTACAGTTGTACGGAACTCCTGTAGCTGAAGATGTAGGGAAATTAAATAGGCCTATGGAGATTTGTGATGCTGAAAATGAAAATAAACTTACATCCTGATTGTTGTCTGATTCCCATGCTCCACTCCTTTATTCAAAGAACCTGTTATGTTAAATCCCCCATGTTACACTTTTCTTGGCATTGAAATAAACACATTTGCTTGCTTGGGATTTTATGGCTCCAAATTCATTCATAATTCACACTTGCAGTGTAGTCTTGTGCTAGCTGATTTTAGTCGTGAGCAATGCTATCGTGTTTCCTCTGTGTAGTGGCGTTAGTGAATACTAAGGCTATTGTTTTAGGCCATAAAATGTACTTTATTCCAAGGTGAAAACCAGCAAATTTGCAGGTCTTTCTGCTGATGAGTGGCATTGTCAAGCCCTGACCTTAGAGATCCTTTTTATGTCTCTATTTTGGTTTGGTCAGGGCGTGAGTTGGGGTGGGTATTCTATGTTCTATGTTGTGTATTTCTTTGTGTTTGGCCGGGTGTGGTTCTCAATCATATCGTTGTCTCTGATTGAGAACCATACTTAGGCTGCCCTTTTCCCACCTGTGTTTGTGGGAGGTTAACTTTGTTTGATGGCACATAGCCTTAAGCTTCACGGTTTGTTTTGGTATTGTTTATTGTTTTGTTGGCGACATCGACTATTAAAAGTATGTACGCTCACCACGCTGCACCTTGGTCCTCTTCTGATAATGGCCGTGACAGGCATGCCCCAGTGACCACAAAAATTGCTCAATATGGATCGGGTGCAATGCATTCTGGATCATTCTCCACAGAGCGCTAGTTGCCAAATTTGAGGGCTGTTAGCAAATGCTTTGGTATGTGAGATTACACTGGCATTGATGCATGGCATGGGATTGAGTCGCCGTGGGTTTAAGTGGGATGCAGTTACTCTGCCGTAAGCATATTAGTGTTAGTTTACACTGTACTCATATGTGTCTGTGGAGCCAGTTCCCTGCATGTTTTCAGGCATGACCAGTTGCACTATTCCCCAGCCTCAGGGAAGAATGATAAATGTAAAGCAAGAGATCCCAAACAGTCAGCATACTGTATGGTTTACATGTTCCATTTCTCCCCTCTTGACTATGTGCATGGTGAATATTTATTTATACAAAAGATGAATTACGGAGGAATCACTGACCAGGCCTACTTTGCATAGGGCTGTAGGAGAAATGAGTGTCCTAATAGTGCTACTATAAAACCAGCATGATACTAGGGAATCTCATAAATTACAGTCCCAGTTCAATAATTATTTACAATGCATGATACATTTTAGACAGACTAATCCATTTGAACAACTATCTTTACAGGGGCAATTAAGGACAAGAACATTTCTCAAGGGCACAAAAACCCCTCTTGGGATTCTATGTCACTGTTGGTAAATCACCAGGGCTTTGGCCCTCTGTGATAGCTCATGCTGACGCAGTGAAAACATGTTTAATTATACATTGAAATGAAATTGGTGGGAGTAATAATGGTAAGATCCCGAAGGCAAGGGGACTTCAAAGTCAAGGGAGCTAACAGTGTAACAGAGTAGACTGCCTGCCTGGGTTAGTGCTACTATGCAGGAAAAAACTAAAATCATCTCCCTCTCAATGGCAATTTTTGGTCAAGTTAGTGGTGGAGTGTGTAAGGATTTCCTTTTTTAATGTATATCATAAATTACGAATCTCATTTACGAGTACAGAAATGTATATAATGTGATAGAATGCAATGGAAGATTTTTCTCATTACTGAGTGCAAGAAACATTTTGTCCAGACAGGGGCGTTAAAGACAATAAAATCTGTCAGTCGGTTCATTTCAGTTTAGAGATAACAAGGGGTAGATTGTAATAGTGGAATAAAAAAATTATGTTTTAGTACAGTAGTTAAAAGAGAAAATTTTACTTATGGTGATGATTATTGAATGTCATGATTTATGACCAAATCACTAAGGGAAACTGTGCCTCTGCTCTTATCAGTTGTAATTTCTATGACTGCCAGTGGGGAGTACTGTAGCACAAGCCAATTTTAGGAAAATACCATATAAACTGTAGGCACAGGGATATTACATATAGTGGCTCTCCCTCTCTGGGCTGTATGACTTTCCAGTCCCTATTTGAACCCTTTCTCTTGCCTTATTGAAAATTGTCTTTCTCGCTCTCTCTTTTTTTGTGAAGATACTTTCAAAATCAGCCAAGAACTCCATTACTCATCAACTTACATTACCTCATAGCTCAATTACCTTACATGGAGTGCTGAGGCAGATACTGAAATGACTTGAATTTGATTCCACTGAAATTACACAAAGATATATATGGTTTTGCATGAGGTCTGCAGGTAGCCTAGAGGTTATAAACCTCAGGTCATAAACCAAAAGGTCGCTGTTTCGAGCTGACTAGGTGAAACATCTCTCCATGTACCCTTGAGCAAGGCGCTTAAACTTAATTGCTACTGTAAGTCTCTCTGGATAAGAGTTTGTACAAAAATGTAAATGCCTGACTGAGAAACAAAGAGCAGTACAAGTGTTTGTGGAGCCAGTGTATACAGTATCTGCGAATCAGAACAAACCACCTGTGAAGGATGGCCAACCCATCCACCATTCTACACACCACTAGACAATATTTCGGCTCGTAGCAACCCCAAATATACACCATCCTTGATCTCCCCATCATTATGGCACCAAGAGACCACCAGCTAAGGAACCAGACATCCATTTTGCTAGTACACAAAACTAAAGATATTGAATTCATAGCTTAAATACACCTGCAAAAAAAGATAATATAACTAATGTTACAGTGCACTTATAAGGTGTTATTGCAGCAAAAGTATTCCTTATTCAGACTTTATTCACAACCTAGATGAGAGAGAGAGAGAGAGAGAGAGAGAGAGAGAGAGAGAGAGAGAGAGAGAGAGCGAGAGAGAGAGAGAGAGAGAGAGAGAGAGAGAGAGAGAGAGAGAGAGAGAGAGAGAGAGAGAGAGAGAGAGAGAGAGAGAGAGAGAGAGAGAGAGAGAGAGAGAGAGAGAGAGAGAGAGAGAGAGAGAGAGAGAGAGAGAGAGAGAGAGAGAGAGAGAGAGAGAGAGAGAGAGAGAGAGAGAGAGAGAGAGAGAGAGAGATACTGATACTGATACTGTGTGGGGGAGCTTCATCTGAACACAAAGAGGGCAGACAGAAGCTCGATTACTGGGAAATGTAACTCTGCTGTCAGTGTGACATTGCCAGTGTGGGGGGCAGGCTGTGACTCCCTGATGATACCATCAAAGTCCTCCTTTATTTGTCTTGATGAGGAAGCAATGCCGCATCCCCAGAGCCCCCGGGTGCACGCTGATGTCATCTGCCTGTCACCCACCATGACTGGAAGCCTCACTGCTGCCAGGAGTCTAACACAGATTAATTAAGTCTGCTGC